>NC_063015.1:5092500-5095000 GCF_020509005.1 Fulvia fulva
TCCCCCCCTCCCCCCACACGCGCCGCTGCGCGGCGCGATTTTTTTAGGCGTTGGGACAGGGGTGTGTTGGCGTTGGGACAGGGGTGTGTTGGCGTTGGGGCAGGGATGTTGGCGTTGGGGCAGGGATGTTGGCGTTGGGGCAGGGATGTTGGCGTTGGGGCAGGGATGTTGGCGTTGGGGCAGGGGGGGTCCAACGCCCCAACGCCCAACGCCCAACGGTCTCTATCCCTACCCCTAAGCGTTGGGCGTTGGGACAATGGCAGGGTGCCCCCCCTCTGAAGAACTTGTGCGTATTTACTTACGCCTCTCCGTTAATACTTGATTCGGCTTAGTGGGTAGCCCGCTAAAGTTAGGCGGACGATATATTAGTGGGGGAGATAGTGGGGTGCGCTAACATTTCACCGGCCTACCGCCTAGCCAATAGGGGAGCCCCGCCTATTCGCCCGTCAAGTCTTAATGGTCCATCAATGTTTGAGCACCTATATCTCTTCCTTGAGGCCCCTGACGGCGGAGAGGATGCCAGTTTAGTTAATAAAGAGGGGCCAGAGGTGTGGTTCAGAGGGTCGACTTAGGCGTAGGTGCTCATTTGGAGACATAGATGCCTTCTAGCAAGATAGGGGGGTTGGTTTTGCTAAGGGAAGCACTTTGCATTCCGAGTTAACATGTCTTATAACATCTCGTTAGGCCTCGACGGCGAGGTAGGGCCGACGGCGACATGCTACTGCGCTAGGATTTATCCTTATGGTATAGGGAAGGGCCCTGTACGTCGGGGTCACCACCGACCTCGCCGTCGCCGTGCTATCGCTGTCCAAACATTCTGGCGATTTAGCCGGCGGAGACCTTTGACGTTTGCTGCCCTCGATGACCATCTTAACTACCTCCGAACGACTTAGAACTCTGCACGAGTAGGAAAGGGAACCTCGTGCATTGATTCGTGGGTCGGAATGTCCCGTCGTCGCCGTCCTGTTGCCGTAGTCACCGCCCAACGCTCATCACCTAAACTTTGACACCCCCAACGGTGCCTCCCCCGGAGTCCGACGACGACGCCACGTATAAGGGACGTAGATGAGGCTAGAATAAAGCTATGTACCGGGCGGGAAGGTCAGGCGTCGTCGCTCAGGGGAGGTATCGCCGCCCAACGCTTGACCGCCAAAAGTCCAACACCCCAACGCCCGGCGGACGGTATGGTAGGGACCTAACAGTTCTAGAACACGTAGATGGGTCCACAATAAGGCCATCTGCAAAGTGGTAAGTTGCCTCGTCGCCGTCCGGGCGAGCTATCGCCGCCCAACGCCCCAACGCCAACGCCAAAATCCAACGCCCTCCTACCGACCTCCCACCTTTATGGCGCGTAGGCAGGGCCCTATCTAAGCCCTGTGCAAGAGGGCCTCGCCGTCCAAAGTCTCCAATTTTGAGGGCAGTGAGGGGGGTCTGAACGGAGGACTTACAACTTCATACTCTCAGGATAGGTCGAATGGAGCCTAATCTAGGGCTGTGCAAAATTTGAAGGTCATTGGAGCTGATTTGAGAAAGTCGATTTTTCGTACTTTTAGTGAAATTTGGCGTTGGCGTTAGGCGTTGGGCGTTGGGCGTTGGGGGTTGGCGACGGCGACGACGTGGTCCGATCGACCTCATATTTTCAGGGAGGGCCATTAGATATCTCACCTACGCGTCTGCAAAGTTTGGTGACCGTAGGTCGCCGTCCCGTACCTAGCGTTGGGGCGTTGGGCGTTGGCGTTGGGCGTTGGCGTTGGCGTTGGGCGTTGGCGTTGGCGTTGGGGCGTTGGGCGTTGGCGTTGGATCTTTTTGGCGTTGGGGGTTGGCGACGGCGACGACATGGTCCGATCGACCTCATATTTTCAGAGAGGGCTATTAGATACCTCACCTACGCGTCTGTAAAGTTTGGTGACCGTAGGAGGGCGTTGGATTTTGGCGTTGGGCGTTGGCGTTGGCGTTGGATTGTTTTGGCGTTGGGGGTCGGCGACGGCGACGACGTGGTCCGATCGACTTCATACTTTCAGGGAGGGCTATTAGATACCCTACCTACGCGTATGCAAGCCGGCGTAGCCGTAGCTGCCCGTCTCGAGAAGGTCCCATCTCTATATACCCTACACCTTACTCACCATACTATACCTACATTACCATTTTGGGTATCGACGGCGAGGTCGAGGCCGGTAGGGTCTATGTAGGTGCTGGCCATTATGATATAGGTGTAGAGAGGCCGTGTAGGCGTCAGTAGGGCCCTAGGGGCCGGCGACAGCGAGGTAGGGCAGCGAGGTACCCACCTACCCACCTACCTACTATAGTATATAGGATGGACATTGATTTTTTCCAAGTACGTGTCTCTGCGCGCCTTTCGGTGCATTTTCGAGGTCATATTTGGCACTTTTAGCCACTTTACATACAAAAGTGGTCGGGCGCGGAGGTACACTTTGGGAATCGAAGACGCAAACGCAGAATTTTCGGCCCGCCCTGTCCGGAGGATATATAAGAGGGGGAA
>NC_063015.1:5102500-5105000 GCF_020509005.1 Fulvia fulva
GGGACAATGGCAGGGTGCCCCCCCTCTGAAGAACTTGTGCGTATTTACTTACGCCTCTCCGTTAATACTTGATTCGGCTTAGTGGGTAGCCCGCTAAAGTTAGGCGGACGATATATTAGTGGGGGAGATAGTGGGGTGCGCTAACATTTCACCGGCCTACCGCCTAGCCAATAGGGGAGCCCCGCCTATTCGCCCGTCAAGTCTTAATGGTCCATCAATGTTTGAGCACCTATATCTCTTCCTTGAGGCCCCTGACGGCGGAGAGGATGCCAGTTTAGTTAATAAAGAGGGGCCAGAGGTGTGGTTCAGAGGGTCGACTTAGGCGTAGGTGCTCATTTGGAGACATAGATGCCTTCTAGCAAGATAGGGGGGTTGGTTTTGCTAAGGGAAGCACTTTGCATTCCGAGTTAACATGTCTTATAACATCTCGTTAGGCCTCGACGGCGAGGTAGGGCCGACGGCGACATGCTACTGCGCTAGGATTTATCCTTATGGTATAGGGAAGGGCCCTGTACGTCGGGGTCACCACCGACCTCGCCGTCGCCGTGCTATCGCTGTCCAAACATTCTGGCGATTTAGCCGGCGGAGACCTTTGACGTTTGCTGCCCTCGATGACCATCTTAACTACCTCCGAACGACTTAGAACTCTGCACGAGTAGGAAAGGGAACCTCGTGCATTGATTCGTGGGTCGGAATGTCCCGTCGTCGCCGTCCTGTTGCCGTAGTCACCGCCCAACGCTCATCACCTAAACTTTGACACCCCCAACGGTGCCTCCCCCGGAGTCCGACGACGACGCCACGTATAAGGGACGTAGATGAGGCTAGAATAAAGCTATGTACCGGGCGGGAAGGTCAGGCGTCGTCGCTCAGGGGAGGTATCGCCGCCCAACGCTTGACCGCCAAAAGTCCAACACCCCAACGCCCGGCGGACGGTATGGTAGGGACCTAACAGTTCTAGAACACGTAGATGGGTCCACAATAAGGCCATCTGCAAAGTGGTAAGTTGCCTCGTCGCCGTCCGGGCGAGCTATCGCCGCCCAACGCCCCAACGCCAACGCCAAAATCCAACGCCCTCCTACCGACCTCCCACCTTTATGGCGCGTAGGCAGGGCCCTATCTAAGCCCTGTGCAAGAGGGCCTCGCCGTCCAAAGTCTCCAATTTTGAGGGCAGTGAGGGGGGTCTGAACGGAGGACTTACAACTTCATACTCTCAGGATAGGTCGAATGGAGCCTAATCTAGGGCTGTGCAAAATTTGAAGGTCATTGGAGCTGATTTGAGAAAGTCGATTTTTCGTACTTTTAGTGAAATTTGGCGTTGGCGTTAGGCGTTGGGCGTTGGGCGTTGGGGGTTGGCGACGGCGACGACGTGGTCCGATCGACCTCATATTTTCAGGGAGGGCCATTAGATATCTCACCTACGCGTCTGCAAAGTTTGGTGACCGTAGGTCGCCGTCCCGTACCTAGCGTTGGGGCGTTGGGCGTTGGCGTTGGGCGTTGGCGTTGGCGTTGGGCGTTGGCGTTGGCGTTGGGGCGTTGGGCGTTGGCGTTGGATCTTTTTGGCGTTGGGGGTTGGCGACGGCGACGACATGGTCCGATCGACCTCATATTTTCAGAGAGGGCTATTAGATACCTCACCTACGCGTCTGTAAAGTTTGGTGACCGTAGGAGGGCGTTGGATTTTGGCGTTGGGCGTTGGCGTTGGCGTTGGATTGTTTTGGCGTTGGGGGTCGGCGACGGCGACGACGTGGTCCGATCGACTTCATACTTTCAGGGAGGGCTATTAGATACCCTACCTACGCGTATGCAAGCCGGCGTAGCCGTAGCTGCCCGTCTCGAGAAGGTCCCATCTCTATATACCCTACACCTTACTCACCATACTATACCTACATTACCATTTTGGGTATCGACGGCGAGGTCGAGGCCGGTAGGGTCTATGTAGGTGCTGGCCATTATGATATAGGTGTAGAGAGGCCGTGTAGGCGTCAGTAGGGCCCTAGGGGCCGGCGACAGCGAGGTAGGGCAGCGAGGTACCCACCTACCCACCTACCTACTATAGTATATAGGATGGACATTGATTTTTTCCAAGTACGTGTCTCTGCGCGCCTTTCGGTGCATTTTCGAGGTCATATTTGGCACTTTTAGCCACTTTACATACAAAAGTGGTCGGGCGCGGAGGTACACTTTGGGAATCGAAGACGCAAACGCAGAATTTTCGGCCCGCCCTGTCCGGAGGATATATAAGAGGGGGAAGCAAAAAGAGCTCAAATCGGGATTCGAAAAGAATTTGATTGAGTCTCCAAGTAGCTTTGAGTCTGCTATTAAGGAAGCGGCGGGTGTTGGTCAAATCGGCTCCTACGAGTCTCTGCCCAAAGGTGTCATCGCTTAACTGCTGAGGCCCTAAGGGATCGCATCGAAGGTTGTCTCGCTTAAATGCTTGAGGCCCGGCTGATGCGAGGAGTCTAATAGGTAGGTCGGTTTGATGGGCATTCGTCGTGGATTT
>NC_063015.1:5112500-5115000 GCF_020509005.1 Fulvia fulva
GGCGGAGAGGATGCCAGTTTAGTTAATAAAGAGGGGCCAGAGGTGTGGTTCAGAGGGTCGACTTAGGCGTAGGTGCTCATTTGGAGACATAGATGCCTTCTAGCAAGATAGGGGGGTTGGTTTTGCTAAGGGAAGCACTTTGCATTCCGAGTTAACATGTCTTATAACATCTCGTTAGGCCTCGACGGCGAGGTAGGGCCGACGGCGACATGCTACTGCGCTAGGATTTATCCTTATGGTATAGGGAAGGGCCCTGTACGTCGGGGTCACCACCGACCTCGCCGTCGCCGTGCTATCGCTGTCCAAACATTCTGGCGATTTAGCCGGCGGAGACCTTTGACGTTTGCTGCCCTCGATGACCATCTTAACTACCTCCGAACGACTTAGAACTCTGCACGAGTAGGAAAGGGAACCTCGTGCATTGATTCGTGGGTCGGAATGTCCCGTCGTCGCCGTCCTGTTGCCGTAGTCACCGCCCAACGCTCATCACCTAAACTTTGACACCCCCAACGGTGCCTCCCCCGGAGTCCGACGACGACGCCACGTATAAGGGACGTAGATGAGGCTAGAATAAAGCTATGTACCGGGCGGGAAGGTCAGGCGTCGTCGCTCAGGGGAGGTATCGCCGCCCAACGCTTGACCGCCAAAAGTCCAACACCCCAACGCCCGGCGGACGGTATGGTAGGGACCTAACAGTTCTAGAACACGTAGATGGGTCCACAATAAGGCCATCTGCAAAGTGGTAAGTTGCCTCGTCGCCGTCCGGGCGAGCTATCGCCGCCCAACGCCCCAACGCCAACGCCAAAATCCAACGCCCTCCTACCGACCTCCCACCTTTATGGCGCGTAGGCAGGGCCCTATCTAAGCCCTGTGCAAGAGGGCCTCGCCGTCCAAAGTCTCCAATTTTGAGGGCAGTGAGGGGGGTCTGAACGGAGGACTTACAACTTCATACTCTCAGGATAGGTCGAATGGAGCCTAATCTAGGGCTGTGCAAAATTTGAAGGTCATTGGAGCTGATTTGAGAAAGTCGATTTTTCGTACTTTTAGTGAAATTTGGCGTTGGCGTTAGGCGTTGGGCGTTGGGCGTTGGGGGTTGGCGACGGCGACGACGTGGTCCGATCGACCTCATATTTTCAGGGAGGGCCATTAGATATCTCACCTACGCGTCTGCAAAGTTTGGTGACCGTAGGTCGCCGTCCCGTACCTAGCGTTGGGGCGTTGGGCGTTGGCGTTGGGCGTTGGCGTTGGCGTTGGGCGTTGGCGTTGGCGTTGGGGCGTTGGGCGTTGGCGTTGGATCTTTTTGGCGTTGGGGGTTGGCGACGGCGACGACATGGTCCGATCGACCTCATATTTTCAGAGAGGGCTATTAGATACCTCACCTACGCGTCTGTAAAGTTTGGTGACCGTAGGAGGGCGTTGGATTTTGGCGTTGGGCGTTGGCGTTGGCGTTGGATTGTTTTGGCGTTGGGGGTCGGCGACGGCGACGACGTGGTCCGATCGACTTCATACTTTCAGGGAGGGCTATTAGATACCCTACCTACGCGTATGCAAGCCGGCGTAGCCGTAGCTGCCCGTCTCGAGAAGGTCCCATCTCTATATACCCTACACCTTACTCACCATACTATACCTACATTACCATTTTGGGTATCGACGGCGAGGTCGAGGCCGGTAGGGTCTATGTAGGTGCTGGCCATTATGATATAGGTGTAGAGAGGCCGTGTAGGCGTCAGTAGGGCCCTAGGGGCCGGCGACAGCGAGGTAGGGCAGCGAGGTACCCACCTACCCACCTACCTACTATAGTATATAGGATGGACATTGATTTTTTCCAAGTACGTGTCTCTGCGCGCCTTTCGGTGCATTTTCGAGGTCATATTTGGCACTTTTAGCCACTTTACATACAAAAGTGGTCGGGCGCGGAGGTACACTTTGGGAATCGAAGACGCAAACGCAGAATTTTCGGCCCGCCCTGTCCGGAGGATATATAAGAGGGGGAAGCAAAAAGAGCTCAAATCGGGATTCGAAAAGAATTTGATTGAGTCTCCAAGTAGCTTTGAGTCTGCTATTAAGGAAGCGGCGGGTGTTGGTCAAATCGGCTCCTACGAGTCTCTGCCCAAAGGTGTCATCGCTTAACTGCTGAGGCCCTAAGGGATCGCATCGAAGGTTGTCTCGCTTAAATGCTTGAGGCCCGGCTGATGCGAGGAGTCTAATAGGTAGGTCGGTTTGATGGGCATTCGTCGTGGATTTGATGGCGGCGCTCATCCACTCTAAATCGATTCGTTGTAGTTGGCAGGGCTTACTACCTAGCGCACGGCCAATGGTATCGCGAGAGCTTTACTACACCGGGCCCTAATAGTAGGCCATTGTCATCAAGAGCTGTGTAGCCGTTCAATCGGTAACCTATGTTTGATGGCGCCTAAAGCCCGAGCGATTAATTGCTAATCATTCGGCGCCGAAGGAGTCTGTGGATAATTGGCCGTTGGCAATCATTATCTCAGACACA
>NC_063015.1:6032500-6141308 GCF_020509005.1 Fulvia fulva
GCGGTCATCTGCCCCACGACCTACAACGATAGCCCTCTGGCTATGCTTGACTATCTCTCGCCTCCAGAATACAGCTCTCTTCTCACGATACGGCACCGTACAAACGGACACATGGTCTCCACGACAGCATATTGAGGGCGAGGTGGAGGGAACGTGGATACTTGGAAGGAGAAGAGATTGAAGTTAGTAGCACGTTTCGACGGGAGGAGGAGAAGAGGAACGAGTCTACGGAGGAACTTGGTCCACGGATAAAAAGGCGGGAAGTCAGGCAGAAAGGGATATTGATGCAAAGATATTGTTGATGGCATAGCTGCTACTACCTCCGGTATCAGGCGCGATCTTCCTCACCGAAACGCGTCTGCTATGCGTATTCGGGCTTGCATCCGCTGTTCGTCGGCGCGAGAGGCACGCTCACATGTATTGCCAGCCTGCTAACACTGTAGCCTATCTCTGCTTTGCGCCTCTCGCACCACCTATCCAAGCACCAGAGGCTGAGAGAATCTATGTCTTTGCTCTTGATGGCTATCGCCGACCGGGAAAGCTTGTATACTGCATTGCGTCAGTATTGTATGTACACAAGCATGGGACATGGTCACTCACCCAGCTGGCCGCCGATCCAGTGGCCTGACCACTCTACTGCTCATTGTCGGCCTCAGCCTCCTCCGCGCGACGCGCATCCTCGAGCTCAAGCCGGCCACAGTCCTCCGTATCCGAGCCAGCTTCATCTTGAATCTCACGGAACGTCGGACTGTCCGCGATCGCCTGCTTGATCTCGACCCATAAGTCGCGATCTGGGCTAGGGTACGGGATGTTCGAGTAATCGTTCTTGCGCCAGGCGCGCTGCTTGTCCTTTGCGACGGATGGGTTGGTGGACATGGTCTTGTGGCTGTATAAGGCTTCCGAGGTGTATCGTTTCTTGTGAGGGCAGACCTCGGCGAAGATATCGGAGAGGTGCTCTTTCTTGATGTCGCCGGGCTTATCTATAATCTCGTCGACAAGGATGCGCACGGTAAAGTAGTCCTTGTAGGACCAACTCTCGTTTGCGGTCTTGGGCTTCTTAGCGGAGGATGCTGCTGGGGCGGCGTTGTTCTTGTTGGTTGAGGAGGAAACCATGGTATCAGGAGGTGAGTTGGGGTGGTTTGGTGGTTAATGGTTGGTGTACGGTGGTCTGATGCAGGTGGCGGTTGTGTGTGCAAGAGAAAGAAAGGTGCGATAAGACAGGACTTTAAGTAAGCAAAGTGTGCGTCAGGTCGAGGCGAAGCGGACTTAACATATGACGCAGCATTCACCGGCCAGAAGATGTTCGCATTCACTGTATATATAGGGTCATCTTGTATATAGGTGTCCAATAATGCTTATGATGCGGGATTAACACGCCTTATATAATCTTTACTAGTGTTTGCTCACGCTTAGGGAACAAGGGCCTTGCAGAACAAAGCTTGGGGAACAAGGCAATGCGTCAGTATTGATCAATAGACCACGATGGACGCAACAGTTGATCGACGTTAATAGCACATAGCATAGATCGCATACAGGGCATTTACAGTTGCATTGCCCAGAGCGTTGGCGAAACTAAGGTTTAATCGTTGCAGCAAGGCCAGTAGGTGCTAAGCATAAGTCTGTAGATCCTGCTTTCGTATAGCACTAGGAAGCAGAAAGGTCCATTAGCAGCGATATTCAACAGAGAAGATATATGGGTTGGTCTTCCGACTATTACTATAGCAGAACAAGACTCCGATTGCAGCTATGCCAATTCAGAGCTTCAGCGGGATGAAAGTATTTCAGAAGAGCTTTTGCTTATGTCTCTATCTATACACAGTAACACCGGTCCTTCCTTTATCGAGCAGTGCACCTCCTCGTCTTCCATGCCATTATATGCTGCAGCTTTGCCCTATCAGACTTTATCGTTACCCGCACACACTCTTTCGTACAGTGTCTGCCAAATATCATCCTTCCCCCATCATCCGCATTGCACTACAAATGCCTGAATGGCACGATCGCGCCCTTACACTCCTCACACTTCTTCCCGACACACATCCAGCAGTCCCTGACAACGTTGTCCCTGATCTTCGCCTTTACAGGCTGCAAGGGCGTCGCACTCCGTGGGCCGGAATACTTCTGTACTCGCTCGTAGCCAAAGATCCACACATCATGGCCAATCTCAAATGATGTATATCGGAGTTCGCTGTCATTACGGTGGAACCAAGGACCGTCTTGAGCCTCGGTCGGGCCTTGGATGTCGCTGAAAGATGAGGGAGTCTTAGGAAAGCACGTGTGGCAGACACTGTCGTCGCACACCATGACATATTCCCCCAAGTCGATGTGGACTACTTGGCCGCCGTACTTGTAGGTGGCAGAGTCCGTCGGTACGAGAGTTGCGGCCTCATCGCATTTGATCTCGTCATCGAGCCAAGTCAGATCTTTGTAGTGGACCATGGAAAGCTGTACAAGATCTTCCATGATAGGTCCGAGCTCAGCGACGGTTGCTGGAAGCGTCGCAAGGCCATCGATAACCTTGTAGGTGTCCAGAGTGTTCAAGTCTTGAGGTCCGTTGAGCTCGGTGGGGATATCGTGCGGTGTATCGGGCAGTAAGTTGTTCCCCGCAGGCTGCTCTGTCATGGAATCTGTCTGCTCAGGATCCTCCAATGCTTCGTGTTGGGGTGGTCGTGAGTCAACTGGGTCGACCTGATTCTGTGTCGAAATTGGCTCTCCTGACATACTGTGGGCTGCAATGCTTGACGGAGGATTCGAATCTCCCTGACGTCGGTACAGCTGGAGACACTGGGTACGACCATCGTTGGTGTAGCTTCGCAGGGTCCACTGACCATGATCCTTGACCAGCTTGCTGTCCGTATGGTAGTGACGAAGACGCTCACGCGAGCAGTTGAATACCCATGACCTCGGCGGAGCTCAAGATCTTGGGTGCGATTCTCGTTGGAGTATGTGCGAAACGCCCACTGACCGCCGAGTAGAGGATCTTCGTCGTCACTGGTTGCTTCAACATCCAGCATCTCCACATGTGCATCACCTTCCAAATCTTGGTGCTCGGAGTTCAGGAGAGTCGTGAATCGTGACTTATGCTTCTCCTCTGTAGAGCCTGAAGCCTCATCAGCCGACGTCGCGACGGCTCGAGGTCTCACACTGTCGCCACCGTCTTCAGAATCTTGACCTTCGGCGCTAGCCATCAATCTCGCTTGTTCCGCGAGCTGAGCTGCTACCATGACTGCTACCTCGTGATTGGTGAGGCGGGGCCCTGAAGGAACATATCTCCTTGAGCCTCTCTGACGTCTGTCCTTGTTCTTCGGGGAAGACGCCATGGTGCTTAAGCTCGAATCGGGGCGGAGCCCGAGTGGTGGAGGCCTCGTGTTGCCAAGCGACGGATTGACGTTTAAGGATGATGTTCGAGATGGCCCGTTATCGTTTAGGCTCTGGTCTTGAGCTCTCGTGTTGAGCTGTGTTGGAAGCGCGGCTCGAGGTTCGGACTCGGACGGCATAAGCTTGCGGCGTTTAGCTTAGGAGTCCATTTTCGTGATGGAATGTTAGTCGAAGGAGGTTGAGTAATGTGTAAGATATTTGCAGCGTTGTTAATGGTGTCGAGCGAAAGATGGACGTTAGTGCAAAATATAAAGTCCAGCTTCGAAGTTTTGGCGGTCTAGGATTCATGTGCGTGGTCCGTGCTCGCTTTCGACGAGCGTGAAGTGTCGCTAAGCCAAGCTTTAGCCTCCATTCACAGCCACTCCTGCAGATGGAAATGAAGGATATACACCTCAAAGCTGCCTAGCTTCTGCGCGTATCCACTTTAGCTGCCAGCGAATTTGCGACTTCTGATCTGAGTGACACGAATGACCATAGTGTGCTTACTCATTTCACTCCTACCAGACTTCGCTAGGCACTGAGGCAGTGGTGCGTTAGGATGCTGAGGAGTGTAAACTTTTGCCTTGACTCCCGACGGCATGGTGTTGATGTACTCGTCGTGCTCTTCCTCTAGCAACTCGTTTGAGCCCGTGTCAGCCGTAGGTATACACTGCAACCTTCTTAACAATGTTTGCATGTCGCTCAACTCGATTTAGAAGTGGGCAGCATCGTGGAACCACTTGCCGTCGTTGTCGCAGAAAGATTCAACATCGCCAGCCTTGACTTTACCGTTATTGCTGAGTAGGTAGATGGAGATTTGCCACCACGTCCTGGAGACGACGCCAGCTTATAGAAGCATGACACGCCAGGCTCTCCCCTTTCATAGGACAGATATCTGGTTGTATACATGCGAAGGAGGTATGTACTGGTATATACTGATATACGTAAGAGGACAACTACATCCACCACAACTTCGCATACTTGACTCTTATGATATACATATATACAGCAACAGCTCCTTATTGTTGTCGAGACATAAGTGCAGCGTACACATCGTACAGCAGACAGTTCTCACACCTGCAGACAAAGCCGGGAAGATTGAACAAAGCGACTAGGACAAAGGGTCTGACAAAGATGTGATGCTTCGACAAGGACGGGGTTCCTAGACAAAGACGGGATGTCTTACCAGGGACGGGCTGCTTCGGATAGCATTGCCGAAAAAACGTCGAAGGCTTCTGCAGGGTAGTCCAAGCGGGATCGGCTTTTGTCGCTTGGCTTGAGATTGCTAGGTGCAAGGACCTTTCAGGCTTGCAGAGGCAGTCATACCTATGCTCGATGTGGCCAAATTGTGGATTTAGTGTGCTGTGACGTGCACGAAGCTGCAGCCCAGCCCTGCGCTGATCGTGCTCCGATAGAGAACATGCAGCCTAGTGATGATCTGCAAGGCTCTGCTGCTGCTGCTGCTGCTGACTTTATTAAGCAATGCGATCTCTAGAACCTCATCTCATCACCCACGGACGATGCGGGGAGTCATGCGAAACAATATCTTCGCAACGCATGGAGTGAACTAACGAGAGTGAAACGTGTCGCGTAAAGCCCCAAAAGTCTCCATTATGCATATCTCATCTACATCGTAAGGAACGTCCTATCGTTCGTCTCTGTCTTCATCATCGTCTCCATGAACCTTTTCAATCTGTCGCTAAGAGCTGCAGTCTTCTCGATGCATCGACCGTAGCAATCTATGACAAGATACCGACGGTGACTGGGATGTTGAGCTGGTTGTTGTTCAAGATGTTGCAGACGAAGAGCTGAAAAACTTCCGTCAGCATAGCGACACATTCCATCAGCGCTTATCAGGTACTCACGTTAGCCAACAGACTACCCTGGTTGTTCTTCGAGCAAGAGTTGTACTCCTGTGGCTTGTCCGATGGGCACTCTTGGCCCTCTTATTAAACGTCAGTACATCGCGCATCTTCTGGGTGTGGTTGATCATCTTACGATCGCATGGAGAGCATTGGGAGTAGCTGTTCTTCTTGCAGCAGACCTTATAGCCGCCGTTGCGCTGGACGAGGGCCTCCTCGATGGCCTCTGGGTCGGCGATTGGGTTTGGTGCAGCGACGGCAAGAGCGCTGAGGCCGAGGAGTGCGATGATGGAGAATTGCATGTTTGCTGATGTGGTAGAGTTGGTGGATGTGGAGGTGATGAAAGTTGATTGAGATGTTGCGTTGTAGGTGCGGGTGGATGAGATGGTGTTGCTGATGGGGATGATGTCGATATTTCGGAGGGCTCCGAGGCTATCTTTATAGGATGTGCTGCTGCTGTGGCAGCGTTACAGCGGACTTTGATGATGCTTTGGCGTCGTGGCATATCGATCCTACGAAAACAGGACCGTCGATCAGTGGATTCAATATTGGTATCTGCGGGTGAAGACCCTGTCAGAGTCCAGCCGATTGATCGCCAGACGGGACGAGTCGTTGCCGTCCGATGGACGTCTTGCCGCAGTATCAAGGCTCCGCGGAGGACGAGCATATCGATGAGCGGATCTCGGCACCTCATCTTGTTCTGACGAGACTTCATGGCAAGGTAGGGCAGACTTCGAGTGGTTCGTGCTCGGTTGTAAGATCAACATCTTAGAGCGTGGTCGGACTTAGCCGTGTCCCATCAGCCATGGCTAGATCATGTCCATGCAATACGTCCGTCAGTATGCAGTCGCAGATGCGGTGCAGGGACATGCTCATGTTTTCTCCCGCTGTGCATTAGAGGTATGTTCAAAGCTGCAGGACCAAGAATGGTAATGATCTGAAGAGCCAAACCCTGCGCTGAAAAGATGGAGGACTAGAAGCTAGACCTGAACATACCTGGTAAGCTGGCCCTCATCTCAGCATCTCAAGGGATCAGCCAATAGAGGTTGCTGGGAAGATTACGTATAAATCGGAAGGTGGTTCAAGCGTCTGAGCGCGATCTGGTGAGTAGATTCTGCAGCTTCGACTATTCCGAGCATTGCCTATCGCAGCGGGATGCAACCGGCCTCATGCACCCGCATCGCTGCAGTGCATTTCATGTCGAGGTACGATTGATTCGATAAGTCTCCGGCGAAAGCGAAGATGCGCTCGCACTGGCATGGTATGCATGGCCTTGGGCGTCTGAAGATCGCGAGATGTTCCCTGCTTCAAGACATTGGCATCTGAAACAGCCGTAGGTGCTGTGCCGTTTTGGTGGGCCTCTTGCATGCCAGGACCTTGGCGTCGCTTTTGCTGATGATCTTGCCTTACAAGACTGATCGTTTGACACTGCAGAGCGACCGCACTTGTCGCAGAGCTGACTGCATGCCTGAAGTCATGTTGCTGTGCACTGCAAGCCGCAGGAGTAGCACGTCCCGTCAGAATAAGCTTCGCGGTAAGGTTCACACGTGGCTGCCGTCCGCCATGGATGTGCCCTGGTCGCAGGCAACGCATACGGCTGTGATGATCGTGTGGCTGCCGATGGCCAGATGATCGTTGCACAATTGCTCCACAAGGTCAGGATGCTGAAGAATGCACGGTGCTGGATGCTGACGTGCAGCCGTGACTGATGGCTGGCAGCGAGCGTGATTGGCCGGGGAAGACTTCCTCTGCCGGACTCCGCGCTGCAGTCTCACCACTGCCCGTCTTGGCCCTCATCTTGCTTGTTCCGTACGTGACCTGGTCGACAACGTCGTGCGTGGCATCCATGCATTGGATGGTGTCTCGACGGGTCTGGGGATTCGCGGGCGCCGGCTGACGAGATGGTGGCTGGTGCATGACTTGCGCAAGTGGTACCTTCTTGATACTGCAGAATGAGCTAGACGATGGGAAGGTCAGCATTTGTCGCACGGCGGAAGATCGCAGGTAGACTGAGTACCAGGCGATCAACTTTTCGGTGTGACGCGTGATGTGTGCTGAATTGGCACACCAAACAATGCAGGCCGAGAAGTACGGCTTCGCGGGACTGCTGGCTGGGGTCTCCAGCAGTGTGATTCGCACGACGCTGGCCAAGATCCCGGCGGCCCCGGCACCAGCGCTCATACTCTTGGTCGTTACTGAAAGCCTACCTGCTGCAGGTCGCATACGTAGGCCGAGTGCTGTTGGGTTCGCAGTTGCTTGAGAAACAGAACACGCTTTGTAATGGAGCGTCCCGAGCCTTCGAAAATGCCGCATGCTGGGTGTCTGGTAGTCTGGTTCCGTTGCCAGACCATGGCACAAAGCCTGTGCGCTTGTACAGAATCGAGAACTTCAAAAGCACAGCTGATGTCCGACTTACGGATGGGACCGGACGTCCCTACCTTGATCGCACGTCGCATGCACTTAGCAAGTCGACATGACCGGATTCCTCTCACCTCGTCCGGGATGTTCGGCTAGTAGGTCGTCGTCGTCAGTGGCGAAGCTCTGCACATTCAACTATAGACCCAGTCATTTGCCCTGTCGTCACGGCCACTCTCGTTGCAGACGGTAGCTGGCGAGCTTGAAACAAGACCTCCCGCAAAAGTGTATTACTGAAGAAGCGAAGAATCTGCCACACGCATGGCGACAGAAGAAACGAGCATTTACCTCTCCGATCTGCGCATGTAACGCTGGTATTGGGCCGCCAGACGGACTACACCTCACCTCATCATGGTGTGCGATTTGGATGTAGGCACCAAGAGAAGCCGACTGTGCAATGAAGGCCTCGTCCATGTCCAGATCGTTAACTAATGCTGATGAAGCAGCCAGTCCGACTATTGGCAGGATCGGGTGTGCATTCTGTGATGAGCGGGTTGCACCTTGTCAGCCACTGCGATCCGCGTGGCACGTGGTCAACAATTTTCCGGCCTTCGGGTAGAGTTGTAGCCGGCAGAACTACATCGGGCTTTTTCTGAGACGCGACTGTAGATGTGCCGCCGGTCAAGGCTGATCTGCTGTGTGCTGTCTCCTCTTGCCAGCCTCGCTGCCACTGTTAGGCCGTAGCTCTTATACCGCGCTGGGAGGGATCGACGCAGCTCGCAACGGTGATGAGCGCCATATCGCAGGTTCAGATGTTTCGTGGGTGGTCGTGATTCTCGCAGTGCAATGGATCGCCTGCTGGAGGTGTCAATGCTGGACTTGTCAAGCCGCAGGTACGGCTGGCGTTCTCGAAGGGTCTACACGTGGCTGTGGCCGTATGTGGGAGACTCGCAAGCATTATATCAGTGATCATGACCTTGATCCCAACCCGGAATGGTTTGTGATCGGAAGGGAAGATTGTCCTTCCTTACTAGATGATCGCCGAGGCAAGACCGACCCATTTCCCCGCATCCCCCTGGGTTCTCCTCCTCGGACAATGTTCGCCATCTTGACAACAAGCACTGCAATGCTTTCATCAATGATGTTGCGCGTGCTCAGGACCATTGCAATGGTCCCTAGGTCCGCTCGTTCGCGGAGTCAAGCGCCGTATGAGGCCATCAGCGGCGCTGACCCGTCCCAAGGCCACATTGCTCAACAGCCAGCACATCGGCGCCATCGTAAGCCTGCCTGCCGACTCTCAGAGGCACACTGACATGTAGGTGGCTTAGTATCGATGCCTGGGACTAATCTTGCAGGTCTTACCGAACACCAACGATCATACACATCGAGCTCGTCGACGACCGATGGCCAGACTTCCACAATACAGGCACTGTCACGCGCCGAGGCACCAAGAGACGGCGATATGGTCAGGCACGAAATGTCCTAGGACGATGTGAAGCCGAACGCCATCGGAATGGCACTCTCTTGGGCTATATCCAGCGGCTACTGCTGCCGCCATGGCTATCGGTCCCGAAAGAGCAGAGGTTTCCGATGCGGCCTAAGCAGATACCAGAAAATGGCGAGTCTGTTCAGATTTCACCTGGCCGAACGAGCTGTTTCTTGGTGCATAAGTGCTGGCTGCTTGATACAAGATGCATGGACTGGCGAGCACGGCTATATCGACGTGTTCGGGGCAGAACTGCAGCGATTTTGGCGGACCATATCTATTGCTACGATCGATACGGCAGAAACGAAGAAGTGAAGACTACATGGACGTCCACTGCTTTGCAGGCACTGTGCTTGATGAGTAATCTGCTGTGTGGTCAGGCGAGAAGATCGTATAACTGTCTGCCTTTGCACAGAGATGTGGTCTGCTATGCTGGAGATCGAAGCATGGCAGGGACTTGAGCTTCGCAAGCTACCGAGGTTCCATGTCGTCCCGACTCCGGTCAAAGTTATCCAGGATATGAAGAAAGTCGCAGCCTGGTCCAGTGTCGGCAGCGGCGAGTTTAGGAACGCCGTATTTCGACATGCTCAGGGCACTTCGGAGGCTCCTTCGAGTGAGTCTCGCTGGAGGCAGAACCGGTGCACTTCCAGTCCTTGACGAAGAAGATCCGCCATGATGCTGGACTGGCTGTGGCGTCAAAATATTGCCACCTACGCACCAATTAGTTTGCGGCCGGCACATTAAACAACATCATAACTGGCAGCGTTGTTAAGCAATATGCAGCAAACAGCGAGCCGCATTTCATAACCACGATGGAGGCCGGATTGAACCGTGGTGCAAGGTCGACTACCTCGTCTCAACAATAACTCCAAACACAGTATACGCAACATACCTACACGACATATATACACGTGGCCGGAGTCGCAGATGTTCATTATGGACTACTTCACTTCACGGCGGCAAAGCCAGGATCGGCCCGATGTGGGTCCGGCTCACATAAATATGCTCTTTCGAAGACCCATCTCGAGACACTCGCGACAGCATCCTTCGCACTCCTGCACGAGATACTAGCAGCATCTTAATACGCACTCCGGCACGCATCTTGTTTAATACCGCACTCTGGCACACACTCTGTCTAACATAGTCTTCGTCATGGCAGACTCGACATTCTCCAGCCGCTATCGCAAGTACAAGCAAGACACTCATAGACTCATCCGATGGCTTTACTCGATAGGTCGCACCTTCGTCCAGCCTCTTGGGACGACTTTGTCAGTTAAGGATCTTCTTACTTTGGCCCACTGTATCTGCAGCGCCGTGCCCATCATCGACATCCCCCTGGAGATCGAATATGCAGTCCGCGATGCGATTGCAGGTCGAGTTGAAGCATCTCGTTCTTACGCCAGCTTGCTGCAGTCTTGCCAGGCGTCGACCCTCCTGGCCGAGCAGAATGCGCGGCATGAGCACTTCATCAGGGTGTTGCGACAAATACTGCAGTTTATCCAGGAGGCACGATCGCGCCTAAAGATCGAGTGCAATGCACGCAAGATTGATGACAAAGGCAAATATGTAGATCCCAGAGCAGCAGCCGATATTCTACGCTCTCTTGATCTCGAAGCAGGCCGATCAGAAGAATGCGACGATGGCGGACTGCCTGATTATGATGACCGGGACCTCAAACTCGATCGCGATGATGGCGACTTTCTCTTCGAGCTGTGGACCTTCCTACAGGACCAGCGAGATCTGCGCGAGCATGTTCGCAAAGTCTGGGACCGCTATCACAAATGTAATATCACCTTTGCTGTGGCCACCAGAGTGACTGAGTCCGCCTTTGGCATCATTCGAGAAATGTGCGATGCCTTCACGCTGAGCAGCTATGAGCAGCTCACGGCGTGTCTGGGCTTGGCACTGTTCAGCTCGAGCACCGGGCCGATGTTCTTCACGTTGGCGACTGATGCGACTGGGAGGTATACACATGACGATATCACCGATCTGCTTTGCCTGCCAGCCGCTGCAACTCTATTTGGACACAAAGCTGGCAGGCATCGTTCTCGGAGCACCCATTCGCCCAGGCGCTCGACGCTGTCGCTGAGTCAGTGTCTGCTCTCGCGATCAAAGGCAGTCCAGGCGACGATGCTATCGACGGAGTCTTCCTGGACGAATTCACGCGGGCCCTTGTCGTCTTCAAGCAGAAGCAGATCATCCCAATGTCCGCGGCATTCCAGGCGCAGATCTACATGGATTTCTTCGAAGCTCTTGGAGGCGACGCTGGTCTGCCGCTCCTGGCTCCACGACGCACGCACGAAATCATGGACGAGAGCAGGTAGATGCTGCTCGATGAGGCATGCTCGCGTCTGTCTCTTGTCGGCACCGCGTTTCTCTACCAAGCTGCGCCACACACCGGCCCTACGGACTATGTTTGGGGTGACATGGACTTCGTAGAAGAGCAGCAGGAGCTGAAGTGCCGCTTCATGCACGATGCCGCGACCCTGAAGCAGTGTAGCAGCCACTACTTCGATACGTTCTGTGGGAGCGCCACGACAGCGAAGAAAGCCCTCAAGCAGCTGAAGCCAGCCTCACCTGTTGTGCTGGCGCTCACGACAGCCGCAGCCGGAAAGCATCCAGCAGAATCGGTAGAGTCTCAGCTTCGCCGCGTGGCCTCCCTGATACCACAGAACTCTAAGCCTCTGGCAGAAGCCTCTGCCATGGATCTGCTATTGGCTCTCGAAGAAGCTCTGGCCAGCGGAGAACCAGGCTACTACTTTGACTACATCGCTTTCTCGCACAAGTGCCGTCAACTTCAGGAGTAGGTCGCTAAAGACAACACCACTGCAATCTTACGCTTGACGAAAAACAAGCAACCGTCCGCGGCAAAGCTGCCGCATATCGTTCTAGAGCAAGCTGCGAAGGCGAAGCCGGGGAACATCCGCTGGACGGTGCTTGCGAAGCTGGGGCACAGTCTTGATACACTGCGCAAGACAGGCAACTTCTCGAATGAGTTGGAGAATGCTGCGTGGAGCATGTCAAGTGGTGGACTTCCAGAGGCGAGCAAGCCTTACAAGCGGTATCCCAGAAATGTGCCCAGAGTCGTCGCGAAGGATGAAGGTCATTATGCGGTGTTTTCGGAGGTCATGCAAGCGGTTGCGAAGCGTGCGGTGCAGTGGGCTGGTGATGGTATGGACACTGATGCTATTGTGCAAGAGAAGGCGAGATGGGTCACGGAGGAGTTGGAGCGGCGTGGCGTGGCGTTCAGGCTGGAGATTGGAGGGGAGGATGATGATGAGTATAGATTCGTTCGTGTTGAAGAGTGATGTAGGTCGTTGGTGCTGTTAGATCTTCGCTATATAGACAAGACCTAGCATCGTCGTCTTTTGCTTTCGTCAGAATGCCACACTGTGGCAGACCTTCTTGTCGATGTTTCCTTCCTTACCTCACTACTTGCTTCGGCGTGGTGGCACAGAAGCGGTCATTCTCGTCAGTTTCTTGAGTGCATTGCTGTTGAGGGTGCTCACAGCAACTACTAAGGTCTTTCTGACCCGCATAGGTTGCCTGTATTCCCAAACATGAGCGCCATGTATATTCATAACGTCGTTGAAGTATGGCTAGCGAGTATTGATCCCTAGAACGACCGGATCGTGATGTCGTCGTCGTCCCATGACTTTTCTTAGCACGCTACCTCAACACTAACCTCACGCGTCAATCTTATCAAAATCCGGCTATGATTGGTACATTGAGCTTCTGAGTCTCCATATAAACACAGGATCTACACCAGCATCACACACGCTCAAGCATGTCATATCCTGATCGTCACATATCTGTGCCCTGTGTGCGGGTACTGACTTGGCCGATCACGTGTTCTGGCGTTCGTGTAAGATCGGCGTCGAGGACGAACGCGCACGTGTCTTCTCCGCGTTGCCTGCTCCTGATCATCGACATTGACATCGACATCCCAACGATAAAGCCGTCAATGAACACCACACGAAGCCCAAAGTTGAGGCAATCATCGTGTAGACTACTCATTGCAGTGTAATACTGCCGGACCCCGCCACCGTACGCTCAGCCGATGTTCCAAATCACCCTACACCGCGCGCCATCCGACTTCCCCAAAGAGGACTTGATATGCTGTCGTCAAAGGCGGAAATACCAAGGCTCAAGGCCTAGAGGCAAGCAAAACGGAAGGCGAAGAAGGCGAAGAAGGCATTGAAATGGCAGCAAGATCAGCTTTCCATATCGGGTCCAGCATGACAGAGGACAATACCGCGAGAGGACCCGAACGGCGACGCAATCGAGCAACCCTTTGCTGTCAGCGTCTATATCGACGCATACCGTGACGACTGGACACAGCGACAGGACAGTATCATGAAACGCCTCATGAGCCAACGCAGCTCATGCTGGTCTTTCATCACGACAAGGACCGATCTGGTCAATCGTGCTTTCGAGGAACTGCCACTTGACTCTACGCTGTGCAGATACATGATCATTGAGATGACGCACTGCTGGTAGCCAGACTTTGACAAGATCCCTCAGAATCAGGAGGACTATCACCCGGACTTCTTGGCTGCTTTGCCCAACATTTGGCCATCGAAAGAGCCGTTCTACTACACCGACGTCTGTGATGTGCATGCGCATACGCTTCAGTCCGAGAAGCTGGACTGTATCCGGTCTCGCGATACACAAGTTCTGCAGAGGAAGCTTCGGGCCAGCGTTGACGGTGTTCAAACCTTCGACAATCGTGCTCCACCTTCTGTGGTGAAGGAGCGCAAAGCGGCTAGAAAGCGAATTTTACCATCTCCGGACGTCTTTGCCCAGAAGCCGAACAAGAGGAAGCCAGGCTTGGTTGCCGAGCCACCAATTCCGACGTGGAAGAAGCGGCTGTACGATGAGTTTGCTTGGTCAATGGAAGAGAGCGATTCCAATTGGGAAGAGTACAATCGCTATCGATTTGGCGAGGACTGGGAGAAAGATGACCAAGACTCGCTTCAAGAGGTCTTCTTCCACAATCCTGGAGGTGGCTACTCCAATCTGATGGGATTTTGAACATAACCGGACCACCGAGTGGCCCAACAGGAACTGACAGAACTATGTTCTTCGGGTATTGATAATGTTTCAGGAATATGGCAGACGTCTTGCGCCCGATGGGATCTTGCCGGGAATGGCGACATATATCCCAGTCAGTCCGTGACGTGGCTTAGGCTTACCTGCATCCTCAACATGAAGCAGCTTCCTGCTATCACTGGACAGCAAATGCATGTCCGCAACGCCCATCCGGGCCTGGCACCGCACGTTCGCAGCTCATGTGGGTGAGCTTGTGAAGCTCGTTGGTCTCTACGTTGAGAAACTCAACTTCCAGCCCATAAATCCACGGTTTCAGGTCACATGAGCCTAGCCTGGGCTTGAAACCTTCATGCGCACGACAATGCTCAGCAAGCATTCCTTTGAAGGTCACAGCGTTTACATCGCACGTTCACACCATATGCGGCTCAACTTGAAGCAATGCGGAAACACTCCACCACTCTGATGCACGAGCCCATCATCGAGTTGTTTGCGGCGGAGTCTCGTGGTCGAGCGCTGCAAGAATTGGAAATCGTCAAAGGCCTCTGTGGCAGGCCTCAGCAGCGCGCATTTGGCACCGGCACTTATACTGGAGTCTTGGCTAGATTGAGGTCCTGCATGGTCATCAGCGTGCAGGGTAGCCCTGGCCTGTCAGCTGCCCACACGAGCAACCTTAAGTTGAGCTGTATTGATCCCTCCCCGGCAATGAGCATGTCGCGGACCGAACATTCGCATCTCTGGTGGACGACTGTATTGCTGGAAATACCTCGTCAAGACACGATCAGAAAATGTAAGGTCACTAGGCTGTCGATGCATGATTAAGCCATTGCTGACGTGGAGCCTTGCGATTCAGCACCTCACAACAGCGCTACATCTACGGAATCCTGCAGCGAAGTCAAAGTGTGTCACTTGGCATGCGACCCATTCCGAGTGGACAAGATGTGTACCCGATCTCATGCTGACGCCAACGTCAGATCTTTGCCATGCTTGATTGGCTGGAACGCGGTCGCTCATCTTTGAAACATGTGATAATTGTGATTATGGCTCAATCAGCCGACATCCGACACGAGGAACATTTGGCGGTCTTTCAGGGCTCAATGTACAGATGCATGGCATATCTCCGGCTCACGTGGCCGCAGAGACAAGTGCCAGGCTGCCAGCACAGTGCTGCACAGCAACTCTCCCTGATCAGTGATCACACCCGGTACTCGCCGCATTCGATGCGAAGCTCGAAAGCTTTTCCATTCTTGCGATGCTTCGACAAGGCTTTCGACGCGTCCGCTGACAGCCGGACCGCCTCTTCCCCAGGAACCCAACCAGGAACAACCACACTACCCATGCATCGATCCAGCATCAACCCAGCACCGGCAAGCACACCTTATGTCCAAGGCAAATACTTTTTGGCACGTAGAGCGAAGCTATGTAGGTAGCATGTACGGATTGGCTTGAACTCGTCAACTTCAGCATCAATTATCTGGATACAGGGACCTCGAAACAGGTCGCTTCTAAAGAGGACTGTAGATTGAATTTTCGAAAAGTTGAAGCTCTCACGGCTATATTAGATCTTGTTACCTCAGAACCTCAATGATTGCTGGGTATAGCCAATGTCGACCCACTCTACATGCTGAATAGCTTTGCTGCACATGTCAAATAGTATTTGCCCATGTCCAACATCTCGAGACTTTCGATCAACCTAGCACGGAAAAGCGGCGGCAATTCAGAGAACAGCGATGGGATCTGCTCACGCCTCGCATCGCCGGGCGAAGATGATCACGAGATGATCTGACACGTCTTCCGTTTCATCATCAATACATATACCCCATCATCTGCCACGCGCAAAGATGTCTTGGCAGCGTCACAAGAACTTGATAGCAGCCATGTCGGAGGACAGGATCAGAGTGCTGAACATTGAGAAGTTCGGCCCAGGGGCTGCGGCGAACGGAACGCTAAAGGGGAACATCGTTGAGTATGAGCATACTGGACTGGACGAGAGCAACAGACCGGAGTATCATGATCGAGAGACGAATAAGATTTTGCGGAAGGTGGATTGGAGGTTACCGCCGGTGTTGGCGGTGCTTTACCTGCTGAGCTTTCTGGATCGGTCGAACAGTAGGTGGCCACCTCAGACTGTTCCCAAGAACCAATACTGACATTACACAGTCGGCAATGCAAAGATCGCCGGCATGACTGAGACCCTCAACATGACCGGCCACCAATTCAACATCGCCCTCACCGTCTTCTTCTTCCCCTACGCACTCTTCATGCTGCCATCGAATATGGTCCTCAAAAAGCTCAAGGCCTCGACCTGGCTGGCGATACTCATGATACTGTGGGGCACAGTCATGACAATGCATGGGGTGGTGCAAACATATGGACAGCTCTGTGCTGTGAGAACGTTGCTCGGTCTGTGTGAGAGCGGCTTCACGCCGGCTGCGCAGTATTTGCTGAGTTGTTGGTATGCTGTAAGTCAATCCAAAGGAGCTGGCTGCCATTCTTGCGACCTGTGCTGACGAGAATGACAGCGCTTTGAGTTCCAGACGAGAGTTGCGCTGTTCTTCAGCGCGGCCACTCTTGCTGGCGCGTTTTCGGGAATCTTGGCGTATGCGATCCAGAAGATGGATGGTACTGCTGGGTATGAGGGATGGAGATGGATGTAAGTGCCCTTGTCCCACTTTCTCTGGACCATGACAGCATGAGCGACACGAAGAGTCCACGCTCGTCGTCATTTCCCCGAACCCTTTCGTCACCATCCTTCTCGAAATCTTGCCTGACATACCCCCACAGCTTCATCCTCGAAGGCATCGCCACCGTCGCAGTCGGTGCCTGCGTCAAATTCGTCCTCCCCGACGCCCCTCGCGAATGCACCTTCCTCACCGAGCGCGAGAAAACCATCATCGAACGCCGCATCCAAGAAGACGCCGGCACAAAAGAAGGCGAGAACGACCACAACGACAAACTCTCCTTCAAAGCCATCTGGAGCATCTTCTCCGACTGGAAGATCTGGCTGTGGGGAATCATCGTGTCTGGACAGACTATATCGTACTATGCGTTCAGCTTCTTTGCGCCGACGATTGTGAAGGAGCTGGGGTATAAGAGTTGGCAGGCGCAGCTGTTGATGGTGCCGATATATCTGTTGGCGTGTATTGCGACTGTCATTGTGGGGCTGACGGCGGATCGAAAGCAGACGAGATGGGTGTTTATTGTTGTACCGTATCTGGTGGCAGGCATTGCGTTTGTGGCACTTCTGTCGATTCCGCATCCGAAGTTGCCCGGTTTGACGTATGGCTTCTTGTTCTTGATTCCGCTCGGACGTGAGTATGATGATCACAGACCAAATTTACAGTTTGCTGACACTATCCCACAGTCTCGACCGGCATCGTCGGTGTCTTCTCCTGGGTCGCCAACAACCTCGCGCCCTCGTGGCGGAAAGCAATGGGCATTGCCTGGGTCTGCTGTCTCGCCAACTTGGGCGGCTCTATCGGTTCGAACATCTACATTCAACAGCAAGCACCACGGTACTGGCTCGGCTTTGGCTTTAGCTTGGGTGTACTGGCGGCTGCGGTCGCTGCAGCGTTTACGCTCAGGGTAGGCCTAGTCAGGATCAATGCCAAGAGGGACCAGATGAATGTCGAGGATATTCAGGCGATGTATTCGGAAGAGCAGTTGCGGGCGATGGGAGATGCGAGTCCGTTGTATCGGTATGTTGTGTAGTACTGCAGCGGACATGGGATGAGGGTGGTGCATGATTGGGTATGGTAGCATGAGGTAACGGCTGTACGAAGGTTCTTACTGTAAGCCCTCCGGCATTGCATATCTTCGTGGTCGACACCATAGTCAATGCCGAAGGAGCCCACGACATGGCTCATAATGCCTGCTTGACGTCGGGATGCTCGATCGATCTCCTACGGCTTGCTGCACGCTTACCTGCGCTTTGTTGTATGAAAGGCCAAGCAAACATTAGCACAACCATATAGCCAGAGCTGATGGGCCGGCTAGGTACGGCGGCAAGGCTATAAGATGTTACACGCTCTCTATACACGGTGAATGATCGTGGTGAACGATTGATGCGCGCATTCTCCCGGCCCGCCTCCACATGCGACTCGGCTTGCTGCGGCGGCTTTTTGTTGCCTTGGTGGGCATTGCCATTGTTAAGCCTGTTCGAGTCTCACTTTCTTTCTTCTACACACACACAGACAGACACACCACCACCACCGCCACCATCACCACCACCGCACGACCATCCATTACCACTACTTAACCATCTCCGACCCTCCAACATCAAGCACAATGGCATCCTCCTCCACAAACAAGACTTCCGCCAACGCCTCAAGCAGCACCCCATCCGGCCGCCGCAAGTGGACGTTCGAGCAGTACATGCAAGTCCGCATCATCGCCTGGGAGACCGCCTCAGTTCGTGGTCTCATCAGCGATGAGATCATCCCCGACATCTTCGCCGAGCTGAACTCCGATGCAAAGCGCTTCCCAGTGTCCAACTTGGTCGACCATCGCACCAAGAACGAGGACACGAACCAAGCGAAGGCGATGCACCAGGCTTGGCGCACCTGTGGTTGGAAGGGAGTCCCGTACACCGAGGCGGACAAGGAGTTGATGGTGGAGATTCGTGAGGCGATTCGCGAGACTGCTGCGTATAAGAAGTATCGCGCTGAGCAGTTGGCGAAGACTGGGGATAAGGGCGAGGATGTGGGGGAGCTGGAGGGAGGTGAGGCGGAGAATGAGGAGTAGAGGGCTCAGCCAACCAGATGGTCACATGCTGAAGGTATGCAAATCCAGCGCTATGGGATGGGTAGGACTGACGGGACAGTAGCATGCATCTCTAACGCTTGCTACGCATCTGCTAAGCATATGAACATGCTTCCCTACTATGGTAGAGGCTACTGGGAGATTATGCAGCCTCTGATACGGTGGAAGTAGGGGTTTGGGGCGCATTCTGGCGCATGTGATTGGCACGTACACCAAACCAATAGTGCTTCGAATGCAATACTGGCAACGCAACATGCGTATTATCCCCCATTCGTCTCAACCTCCATGTGTAATTGATGACCTAGGTCCTTCTTGAGTCCCCTGCGTGAGCTAATGCTCCTAGGTCTGCCACATCGGATTAGAGAGAGGCATTGTCCGGTAGCAAGACATGCTTTCTGTCAATGTTTGTTGTCTTTCTTTGGGTCTGTGACTTTGTTATGGGCTGCTTGAACGTAGATTAGCCAGGTTTTCTCCAAAGATAGCGATGGAAGAAATGAATGCCCAGCAAACCTTTGAATGTGATCCTTCTCGTCCACAAGAGCACTCCATATATCCCTTCAGCGGTCTCATCGTCGCCAAAAACATGCCATCCAACTCTAAGAACAACAAAATGGCATCCTTAGTCGGCAACCCCAATTCAACTGTTCGCACTGCTACAGCGCGCCATATGTGGACTTACAAGCAACAATTGCTCGTCCGCGTTCTTCTCGTAGAGTACCTCCACGAGAGAGCACTAATTGAGAAGCAAGATCGCAAAGTCATCTCCGACATCTTCGCAGAGCTGAACCTCAACGCAAGGGTCTTTAAGTGGAGTGATTTTGCAGCTCTCGAGAGAAATCAAACGACCAAGGATCAGCAGCGCGCCTGGCGTTCAGGAGATTGGCAGGGCCAAGCATACCCGCAAGAAGATCGCGAGCTAATGATAGAGCTACGAGAGGGGATTAACGAGAGTGCTGCTTTTAAGCGCTACAGGGCTGAAGTCAAGGAGAGGACTGGGTCAGATGGAGAGGATTGTGGCATCCTTGAGGGAGATGATGCCGTGGCGGAGGAGGCGATTGATCAAGATGGAGACGATGATAGTGACGTGACTATGAAATAAGAAGCTGACCTCGTAACTATGTTTTTGAGTGTTTTGGAGACGGTGAAATGAGAGGTTGACTAGGGCGATTGAACGATTAGCGCTCAGGTCGAGAGATCTCCGTCATGACACTGAAACTGCATGAAGCTGCAGATATGTCCTGTCGTAGCACCCCAGTCCATAGTACTTCTAAATACCAAGCTCTGTGCGTAAGACTGTTGTGCCTTCCATTGTTATCCAATGTGTGCCACAAACTGTGTCCTAAGATAGAATGGGTTCAGCAAACAGTATTGTCGATGCTTTTATAGCCAGAGCGGCCGATATAATGCTTGCGAGACATTTTAAAACAGTATAGATCATCACAACACCGGTGTATACTCCAAGGCTCAGAACGCCAAGGGTCGAGCTGTGAAGTCGAAGTGAATGTTCGGATAAACTGTCAATCCCAAGCCCGAGATTCTCGTCCTGCCGCCGCACTGCCAAAATGCCGCCAAAACAAGTCCAAGTTACTACCTTATCCCGACCAAAACCAAACACCACACAGTCGCGCATTCTCAAACCGAAGAATGTCGCGCAACACCTGGAACCACGACCGCTACCTTACTAACATCACTCTCTTCCACAACTACGTCAAGCCTGGCATTCTCGACGAGCAGCATGCACCAGCCATCATGGTCGAGCGACACCCAGCCATGACTCTGATGAAGGCTTCGAACCTTCGCGACAACTACAACTCCAGCCATGCGAAGAGTAAGGCGCAGGCGTTGCGCGACCTCAGCCAGAACGATGCTAGTGGCAAAGCGCATCCATACGCAGCTGATGTGCTAGCTATGATTACTGCTGAAGCAGCGCGCATCGAGTCGACTACCGCGTTCAAGAGGGCCACAGGCGCCGGGCATTCGGATGAGGAAGAAGAGCAGGCTCCCGTGGCGGGCGAGGGAGTGGACCAGTCTGCTGTTGCTGAGGGCCGTGGCTCGAGTGCTCTTGGCGCCGCTGAGGACGGTGAAGTACTCGGTCAGGACACCCCAGGCGCTCATGGTCCAGAGCCCGCCGGCGATGGCGGAGACGACCAAGACGGCGAAGCATCAAACAAGCAGCAGGGCGCAGAAGGGGGCGGCCAACATCCCGGAGACGAAGACATCGACCATTCCACCAAGCCTCGCCTTGACATGATCCACTTCAAGGACTGCCAATAGGTACACATCGCCGACCCAGCAGGCGACTACTTCGCTGTGGAGTACATCGGTGACGTCGAGTCGGCCTCCCTGGACGAGAGCTCATCTATAGCGCAATACAGCGGCCAGGTCTTCGAAGACTAGTTCAAGGACTTGAAGGCAGATACAGATGACGGCTTCCGGGATGTCATGATCTGCGATAGCGACGTCTGCACCACCTGCTTCAAGGATGCCACCCACCAGGTCGTCGCGCCGATGGCTCGCTGAGTCTTGGAGGACGAGCTGGGAATGCCTGGTGTCACTCGCACAGAGGTGCCGACATCAAGATGTGGGAGACTGCTCAAGATCAAGAAGGCCCTGATCCCAACATCGGCACTCGTGCTAGCACCTTCGGCCAAGAGCGTCTGCAGGCCTACGACGAACATAACGCTAGCAGAGACTGGCAGGACGACTTCCGCTCGACGAAGCTCAAGGTGGAGGATAGCACGATTGTGGACTGCTGGGTATGCAAGGCTGAGGGGTGCGAGTGGTGCAAGGGTTGGCAGGGTCGGACGAACCAGGAAGTCGTCAGCATGATGCTGGAGGTCAAGAAGAAGCACGGAATTGAGAATGGGGAGCACGATCAGGACATGGAAGATGCATAATGTGGGGACGGAGTAACGGAGTTCATGATGGTTTTCTGCTCTTCAAAGGACGTTTTATGCATGTCGGGCAATTCAAATGTCGCAAAGTATTAGAAAAAAGTATTGCTGTCCGACTCTAGTAGTGTTCAAAGTTACAGCACACAGACAATTTTCATCGTTTTACTCAATCACCTTGAAACAATGTATGCCTGTCCTGGAAACTGCTATCGCATCGCCCGGTTCGTATCAAGCCTTGTACCTCCGTTACGTGTGATACCAATAGAGGATGTGATGGCGAGCGAGTTCATCGAGTGCAGTGAGACGGGAATTGGGGCTTATCTCTGCAAATAGTAGCATGTGTATGAGATCGACAGCAGCAGTAGTGATCGAGTTGTGACTTCAAGCATTCGTAGAGGATCAATTACGGTATTGAGAGATGTCTCCAGCGTTTCACCAGCCAACGGTACACATTGGCGAAACCGTGGGTGAATTGAGATAATTCTGAGCTGCAGCTGAAGACATGGTCTCTGCAGCATGTATTCGATACTTGTCTATGCGTTACTGTGCCAGTAGCTGGCCTGAGTCAGTCTCATGTCTCTTGGCGTTTTGGGAAACGGCTCGGCTGGGTCGGCTTTACCATAGCGTTAGTACGTGCAATTTTTGGACCCCACTATGCAACTAATGCAATTCTACGATTCTTGTTCTCATCCATTCTCTAACATAACATCGCTTTGCCATCCATATTGGGCACACTCGATCGTGCATAGCCTGCAGCATACCTTGCTTAGACAACCCCAATGCGTGTCTACAAGACAAGCCGCCCTCAACAAAGTCGAAGCGCAGCAACGCCGCTATTTCTCGAGGAGAGCTGAAGGCTGACAGTCAACGATGGCTGGGAGCTCGCTTGCTGTAGCTCACAACCATCCAACTACATCTCGAATCTCTTCCCGTCAACATTACCAGAAGCCCGGCCCCAACTCTCAACGGTCAGATTCCACCTCTTGCTGGCTCTCAGCTTTGGTCTTCGGTCTTGGCTCGTATGGTAGCTCCTCAACATCGATCTCACCAAGGTCAAGATGGTGGAGCTGTTGATCGACGACAAATCTGTGCCGGATGTCGTGGAAGGAGCGGGTGGTCCATTCGCTCGAAGCACTGGCAACTCCGTCTGCAGTACCAACCACCAGCTGCTGAAAGCTGCACAGGTTCTCAAGCGATAGCGCAGCGTTCCTTGGCAGAATGTTCGACAAGCTCCTCTGGATGTAGTCCTCAACGCCTGCTTGCATCTCGACGACCAGAGCGTCGAAAACCTCCACTGTAGGATCGTACTGCTGGATCTCTCCATTCGGAAGATCACGAGTCTGGATGTTCTTGTCTTCGTGCATGGGCCAGAGAGTCTTGACCTCGGCCCAGAGGACCTTGACTACCCAGTCGCCGGCACCGTCACGCTTGATGATGACCTTTGCCATCATGATGCTCTCTGGATCGTCGTCCAAATACGCCTCGTGCTCAACGACGTCTCGACCCTTCCAGCCACCCGCGATGTCCGACTCGTGAGCAGTGATATCCACAAGGCCGATGGGGACGTACGCAAGGCAATGCTTGAAGGTCCTGCCACTGGCGAACTTTCCCTCGTCGATGAAGCCGTCTGGGACCTTCTGCTCTACACCTTCATGGTCAATCTCCTCTTGCTCCTCGGCGTCCGGTTCCTCGTTCAGTGGGCGGTCTGTGATGTTGAGCTGGATGGCGATCTGGCCGGCACTGACGTCTGCTGCGATTCGTCCCTCCACATGGTTGCGAATCTCCTTGCTGACGAGCTTAGTATTCAACAAAGGCTGCAGCTCCGCTTTGTTCAGTAGCGTGACGACGGTCTGGGTTACCGCATTGCCCGAGGCGTCTGCGAGGTCGACATTGGAGATTCGGACCTTAAAGTTCGCGATCTCACCAGCGACTACTCCTTGACCGATCTCGACTGGAAGTTTGAAGATGTGACAAACCTTGTCGGCCATCGACTCTGGCACCTGCTCGTTGGCCATGCTTGCGTATGAGGTCGGCGCGATTCCTTGAAGTGTTGTATGCTGCACTATATTCCTGCTGCGCTCAGTGCTCTGCTCGCCACTGTGACGATCCTTGTGTCCTCTGCTGCGCTCCTCTGTTGTGCTCAGCTTTGGAAGGTTATGGCGTAAGTACGTTATCAAGCCTTCTTAGGGGACGCGAGATGGCGATTGAGAGGGTCGCGAATTCGTTGTTAACGAGGTGTATGAAGCGCAAGCCACAGCAGAAGAGGCGAAGAGAGCAGCGGCGAGATTTGCTTGAGAATGGCGATTCCGAAGTGTGGAGAGCTCGCCTATGAGGACGACCTGGGGGCCGTTAAGACCTGATGAGAGGGTAAGCTCTGTCCTTAGTTTCTCACCTTCTAGACACTGACCGAAATAGGAAGCCTCACGATGTAGCTCAGGATTTCAGTGCGTTGGATGTCACGAAGTACGAGGGAGCGACGCTGAGAAAGGAAAAGCAGCACGACTTCACCTCACTGCAAGCACGCGGGACTATCCGTGTGAGATGTAAACAACACGCTCGGTCCGGGCTCACAGGAAGCGCACACGCCGACTATTCACATCAAATCCCGTGACGATTGAATGCGGGTGGTCATATCAGGAGTGTATAGAACGACAGGGCGATCAGCGGAGGGAAGGCAAATGAGGCACTGGGTTCATTTACTGCCTCATACCACTTCATGCTTCACGAACAGTGAGTAGCGGAGTAATCACTGCCTTTAGATTGTAATTGGACACAAGAGCCCCGTTGCCGCTCCGTCTGGCATGACCAGGACAGACAAGAGTGCTGACGCCCATTGCTCAACCAAGAAGAACAAGACTCACATGATGGCCGCTTTGCATGAACCACCAGGATCTGCATTCGGCCTCATCGTTCCTGGAAAGGTCTCTCGAAGAGCTTACGACATCGCTATACCGACCATGCGATGTCTTCACCATTCAATCCTCCACCCGGTGTTCGGCGACTAAACGAGGTGTGTCTTGAGCTGCGTGCATCGCTTCCTGATTCGAACACAATGATTCTTTCACGCCCTTCTCTTCTGTTCGTACAAAGGACAGCACTGAAGAACGTCAGCTCTTTGTCAAGTCATACAGATCGTAGTGGCCCGACCTCTTCCTCCAATGCTCGCCCTTTGTCAACACCTAACTGTGTTCCAGAGCAAAGGCCGGCGATCAAGACTGACGATTGGATAATCGTCGGAGCCGCTGAGATGAGTAGAACCGTAAAAAGATATCGAGCTGCCTCACACCCCCTACTTCATTGGCATCAGCCGCCATCGTGACCACGTACATTGGATCCAAAAGAGGCAAGAAAAATGGCATGTTGCCTTCCAAGAATAAGTCCTTGAATGCGAAGTCTATAGATATACATCAGCGTGAGCTCCAAGAACTGCTTACTGCATCCGTCGTTACAGTCGATTATGTAAGGCGATCCCAGGCCATGTGATCTAGCGATGCAGCAGGACTCTTTGGCAGCCTTCTTCAGCGCGTCATGTAGCAGAAAGAAGGATAGCCCTGCGTTTACGACGGGGCTCTGTCGACATTCTAGTTCGAGTTTCGATGTGGCCGGGGCTTTATCGAGTTCGGTAACCACTACGAGAGAGTCCTCGCGCAGAGGCCAATTGGAGGAGCAGTACATTGGCGATAAATCTCTGAACAGGATCTATCATACGGGGTCAGACTCAATGCTCGATCGCGGTATCACTCTTGGAACGCGAGTGTGCCTTGAAGCTTACATATAGGACAGTCTGCTGCCAAGTGGGGAGGATGTATCTTATCACATTAAAGATCATCTCATTCTCCCCCATTGAGGCAGGTGCTGCAGATCTCGACTCTACCTGGCAGATCATGTAGCTCCAACACGAGAAGTGCAAAGCTGACTTGAAGCCTCGCAGCATTTGAGACTCGCTGTCCCTCAACCGGGTATCTACCACCTTCTCGCGGCTTGTGAAGAGTCTTTTGGAGCTTGTAAGGTCATATTGAAGAGAACAGGGCACTGTCTTGGCCTACTCCCGCCAGAGGTCAGCAGCCAATATCGTGTGGGAGTAACTCGTCAGTCAGGGGGCGATCCTGGCGTAGCTTCTAGAGATAAAGCTCTGAGCGCAGGAGAATGACTTTGATACTCGAGAACATGTTTAGAAAAGCAGACTTGGAGAGAAGTCGATGTTAATGCCTCTGGCCGCGATCGAGATGCGAATAGTCTTCATTCACAGCCTGCGTCCTGGACCTTATCACAGTCTGCGCTCGTCGAGCACGTTAGTAATCGAATCATTGGCGCTAATAGATATTCTCACAGTCTCAGTCATGATCATGTGAAGTGGTAAGCGGTGTCTTTGGTCGGGCATAGTGCAAGTCCCTGAGTGTGTGATCAGACCACATCTCGAATGCTCGATGAACGGCCACGGTAACGACTGACATTTATATAAGGACACTCTGACAACATGTTGAAACATTCTCTCTTCTCGGACATACACGCATGGACTCGGTTTAAAGCAGACTCTAAAGCTGGGTGGAGCATGACGATCTCGAGCTCAAAATCTCATAAATTTCGTGGCCTTGGCGGTGTGTCTGCGAGACATGCATGTACATAGCGACTCGCCAGTATGTAGTCACATAGCAGTGAGTCTCTCCATTGATGCATGTGTCACCAGCTGACATGGGTTTCTTTGAGCAGGTAAGTATATCAGTTTGCTATCCGCTCGGCAAGTACCAGACCACCTTCTTCCACCTATAGCGTAACACCTTCGCCCCAACACTCCTCAACCACCCACGCTATACGCACCTCGAGACACTCCAAATATATACCAATGCACCGACCAGTACGACGACCAATTCACCAACCCATACGTCAACCAATACGCCAATGCACCGATGACCCAGCAAGACCACGCTTCAGCCCTGTGCTGACGAGCTAACTTCTCACGCTGGTCCCTTCAGGCTTGCAGCAGGTACGAGACATCAGGGATCACCGTGCATGTCGTCGACCCAATCCTCGGTGTCAGCATCTTCCTGGTCAGCTGCAGATCCGTCGGACATCTCCTCCTCCTCCGCGCCACCCTCTGGATAGGCATCAGCATCACCAGAAAGCTTCTCCTCTTCCTCAGCAAAGTCTTCCATCTCTTCGTCATCCAGGTCGTCTTCCATCAATTCGTCCTCGGGGGAGTCCTCCATGTCCTCATCCTCGGAGTCATCGTTGTACATGGAGTCGGTTTCCTCAAGCAGCTGGTCTACTTCGCCATCATCGAAACCTTTGCCCTTGAACGCTCTCAGACGCCAGCACCACATGCTCCTCTCGTGTGGCCTAGTCGTCCACTCGTTGGGGAGCGAGGCCAGGTGGTCTGAGAGGCCGCAGACCGCCTTCTGGACCTCCAGGATAGCCTCTGTTGAGATATTCAGGCCGTCGAGGGTCCTGTTAATGCCGTTGTGTGAGATAAGATACTGCTTAATGGCAGTCATTGCCTCTCGCTTTATCTTTGGCAAGTTGGAGTTCTGGTATCCCTCCATCCAATCATCTTCGCGCTCGGCTCCCACCTCGGCGAGAGTATGGTAGGAGCATGACAGGTCCCACTTAGCGGCACGGTTCTGGCTCCACTGGAATTCGATCAGGAGCAGTGTCTCCGCATCATCGCCGCGATACTGATCGTCCACCGCGAGGTCTCGGAGCGTCTTACCCTTCTCTAAGCTGCCCACATGTGCCTTCATATCGACCAGCGTAATGGGCACCGTGGTTCGAATGACTTCCCAAGTCTCGCCATTGCCGAAGGTTGGCTTCCCCAGAAAGTCGTCAGGAAGGTATGCATTCTCCTCGGTCTGCAGAGCGCCACCGGAAAGATCCTGTGGGTCGAGAGGGTACGGGTAGCCGAAGTATAGATGGTTCTTTGTGTCAACCACGACGATGCTTTGCTTTGTGCGAAGAATTGCGCCAAGGTTGTCATTGATCTTCTCTTTCATACTCTTGCTAGCACTCCGCAGCGATATCATGTCGCTCCACTCGGACTTGTTCTTAAGTTCGAGGAGTTTCATCGTCGCTTGCCGTCCGTTGGTCAAGACGGTGTGGGCCGATGTCGCCAACACAAGATCTGGGGTGTTGTAGCCGACGATCTGAGCGGCCAGCTCGTCTGGGATGCGAGCGAAGGGGTTGCGTGGGTGCGACATCTTGGCTGGGGTATCTGCGATGGGATGGCCTGCCTTCGAGTGGTGATGTGGATCGATGCTGCTTTGCGGCGGTGTTGGTCGGGGCGGTACGTTTGCTCGTGGTGCAAATGCTCCAGGTGTTGCTGTCTAGCCGACGATGGCGCGGTGATGGCGACGCTGCTGCCAAAGATCGCGAGAGCGTGAGGCGACAGCTACAGCCGGCGGTGGTGGTAGCGGATGCGACGGTCGCAATGGGTTGCTTTGGTCACCGTCGGTGGTCAGAACTCAGTGAGTTGTCTGGCGTTGGTCTCTTACGGAGGGGCAGGCGAGACTGATGAGGGGCGACGGCGGGGTTGATGTGACAGTCGATTCAGCGCAGAGCAGGTGAGGAAGGACGACGTGGTGGTCAGTGCCGATGAGCTGATAGCGGAGAGGGGTCGCCGGGTGAAAGCTGTTGCTAGCCTCAACTCAGGCAGTCAGTTTCGTTTGTCTATATAAAAGCGCTTGACAGGTGCAGCTCTGGAAAAAGGCGATCAGCGCTAGATATCTGGCTGGCTGTCGTTTGCTGGAAGGCTGTGCTGGGTCAACAACAAGCACGCTCGACCTCACTCAACTGAGGCACTAGTGGCGCGCGTGTTTGCCAGGGGTGGAGAGTGGGGATCAACGACGAGCGGTCTCGACGACAGCTTGTGCAAGACGCGCCTTTGCTTGAGCTTGAGCTGGTGCCAGCAAAATCAACGAACCGACATCGATACACTCATCAGCTTCACAACGAATCACCAGACGAGAACAACACGCAACACACCAAGTCCGGACTTCACTGCCATCGGTGTATAACGCGCTTTCGCCCACTGTAAGGGCTTACGAACAGCGCGTAAATCTACGACGGGCGGATAGCAGATACTGATCATATCAGACGAACCCAGCCCGCAACCACATAGCGCCCTTCCGTAACAGCCACTACGAAGTCGCAACCACATAGCGCCCTTCAGTAACAGCCACTACGAAGTCGCAATCACCATCCGCACGCCGACAGCATGCATCCCGCCGAGACCTTCAAGCCAGGTCAGCGTACCCACTTCGACGACCTACCACAGGAGATAAGAGACATTGTGCACCGTCTCCTGATCCCAGACCGCGTCACCATCCGCTCCCATCACTACCACACCGACGCGAATGGCGCACCAGCATCAATCGACGGTATCGAGTTGCTGAACAAAGCAGACTGGCAGCTGGTGCGCTCAATGCAGCTCGTTAGCCGAGATTGGAACTACAGCGTCAAAGTCGAGATGAGCCGCGTCGCTTTGTCCAACATGCCCATTATCCTATTCCTTGACCTGATCAGTCACCCGCACTACGGCGCTGAAACAGTGATGCCTGTCGCGCCAGGTTTGGTGCCCACCTTCATCGCAAACACAGCATCCTTCTTCAGCTTCTTCAAGTTTGAGAGGATGAAGACTGCAGTGCCGTTCATCTTGGTGGACTATCGACGAAATCCTGTTGCGACCAACTTCAACCAGCAGGTCTGGGACGCGCAGCTGAGGACTGGATTTCCAAATGATGATCATCTGTACGGCGAGATCATTATGGACTTCACGACCTGCAAATACAGTGGGGTGCCAGAATGGTGCTCGGACATTGAGCTGAACGTACTGAACCGGGACCCAGGCTTCACGAGGCAATGGTCCTTCACGGGCGAACTCTTCGGCGACATGCATGACATGCAAGAGCAGGCGCTGCAACAAGGACTCTCGGTGGCTGCTATCAACGAGACTCAGCAGGGCATCATCAATCTGTGGGACGCCAACAACGGGATTTGCACGACTGGCGATGCGGAGAAGTGGTTGTTGTACGACCCAAATTTAGCCATTGATGCTTCATGCCGTGGCGACTACCGTGGCGAGTACGTTCTGCCATGTGTCGACCTGAACACTCCGGCAAGCATAGATGGTGTGTACAAGATGCGGGATTCGTGGTCGGGCTGGAGGACCGGAAGGATTTTGAGGGAGTTGGAGGATTGAGAGGGAGCTGGAGGAATCACGGGAAGTTGAAGGATTGAGAGGGCACATGGAGAGATTGAAGTGGTGCATCGACTCTGGTCAAACGTTAAGACTGCTGGAACCTTGGTGTGGGCATGCTATCAGGAAGTTGAATGCAGCGAGGAGCTGAGGTCGGCGCGAAGCTCTGCCAAGGAAGGCAAATCTGGGTCGCGCAGTATCTCCCGGAACACAGAGCTGTATTGAGACCGCATAAATCATCCAGGTTCCTCTCACTTGGCGTTTCTCATGCTTGATTCAGTTATCTGTTCTCTCTGTTGGCAGCCGGACTATGCAAGGTCATCGCGGTAGGGCGTTCGTTGAAAGAAGCCAAGCTCTACTGTTCTCGTGCTTCTTGACTCTGTGCTTCCCTCCACTCTCAGGCTTGCCATTGCACAGCTGGAGATAGGAAGACCAGCTCTTAATGCTTGTCTCCAGGAGATGCCTGCAGCATTCGTAGTCACTCCGGCGATAGGTACGGAATTGTGCTCTGGCAGCATCGTCCACTCTTCCTTCAGCTCATGCTTTTCAGCTCTATTAAGATAGAACCTGGATCGACACGACATTGTAACATCGTTCGAAAGCAGTAAAGGCAACTACAAACCCAAGACCCTATCGTGAGCACTGCTTGCTGGTACTGCACAGTCCGCTGCTACTTCCAAGCTCACATCGCAGCCCACCCATCACCTCGCTTACTTCACGCTAGCTGAGTAACCTGCATATACGACCCTACTTTCACTAGCTTCCATCAAGCTGCAATCTATGCAAATTCACTAGTCAGTTTGGTCTAGTGGTAAAGTAAGTTAGTGCGTGACGTTCGTAATATGTGGCATCAGCGGCTCTGGACATATCAGCACAATAAACCCTTCAAGGTACGTATTAGCGATTCGACTCCGCTTGGCAAGCGTGACATTCATCGCGAAGGGTTTCCCTATCATCCGTTGACTCAGCACGGATGCTTAGGTTTTGCATTTTTGGTGGCCATTGCTATGCGTTTGCGTTATGGTGCATGGAGACTGGGATTCTTTTTTCTGTCAATCTAGCAGACGATGATGGAGCTGGAATAGCTGGCAAGATCTGATGATGGAATCGCCGGCTGGCGCAGTCTTCGGAACGTTGATTGCCAGCATCTTACATGGCGTGACGTGGCTATTCTGGTGTTTGACATGTACCTTTGATGGTGTGACGCGTGAAGCCAAGTTCTTGTCCCCATCGTATCAGTCTCCCATCTACTAACTCCGACTCGCACTGATACATATGATCCACAAGCTGCTGAAGATCCACGGTTGAGTGGCCGCGGAGGTGTTTTTGATGCAGTCGTAAAAGTCGTGTCTCGCACTGACTGCCGAACATCGGCTTCTACAGTGGGGCTTTCCTTGCGACTCATCCCATCCCATCACGACTTCGCTACAGCATACCGCATTTCCCTGCTACTGTCCTCGTCAACATCATATCGATCAAGTACATACGATGGCGCGCAGAAAGAGCAAGAAGAGCAAGGACGCCAAGTACCAAATGCTGGTCAAGCCAAACACAAAACCGCGCACACCAACCAGTCCACTCGGCGATCTTCACGACTCTCCTGGAGAACTACGAAACCGCATCTACCGCTACATCGACAGCAGCCCAATGCTGAAGATCGCATTGCCCGGCATCGACTACAGCAATCCCTCGACCTCCAGAATCCGCTACCTCTTCTTCACCGACCCCGAGACGCGCAGATACTACAAAAATGCGCGTAACCTCCTCCGCCTCAGCAACGCCCTCCGCGAAGAGTATGGCTCCTTCATCCTGCGAGCAGACCAGACCTTCTACCAGAAGGTCAAGCTCGACCGCTACGTGATCACCATGCCCCCGCCGTTCCCGATCTCGGCTCACATCAATCGACTGTACATTCGCGCCACCATGGATACATTTGGGTACAGCGAGGCCGTGCTGGAGCAGCTAAATCGCGTGCTGGACGCCGCACCCAGTGTCTCGCGCTTGTCGATGCACATTTGCATCACTTCGTTGCAATGGCCCGACCAGAATATGTACGAAAAGATGTACATCTTTCGCGCTGCGACTGTCGATCGTATGCCAAATCTGCTGGAGTATGCAATCATGTTGGAAGGGAATCAGCTTAACGGGGTGTGGTACAAGGTACGAGTTCTCCTTCCATTTCAACGTATAGCATATCTGACTGTAGAACAGCGAGACTCCACCGCCGACCCATGGCCGAAGCAGCCACTCTTCAAGAACTGGGACCTCACATCCATGATAATGCCACCACACACCCCGAGAACTACAGACGGGTCGTACTACGAGCGCAAACGATTTCGGGGCGGGCTTCAAGAAGATTTGGCGGCGACATGGGCCGTGGCAGAGTACCACCCTCGCACAATGTCGGTAAACAAACGCCGCGAATACGACAAAATCCTTGAGGAACTGCAGAGTTTGTTGATCTCCAGTGGACAAGAGTTTACGGTGGGCGGGGCTGGAGTCTGGAAAGCGAAAGAGCTCCATGAGTTTAGGAAGGCTCATTATGATTGGGTTTCTTGATGGAGTGGATTGAGACCGTGGACAACAAAGAGACTGAAGCCGCCATTGTCCAACACAAGCAGTCATAAATGATCATCGTCAAAGAAATGCCGGATACGGTCGTGAGTGGCAGCTGTTTGACGGATGAGGGATGGGTTAGCGTTCGTACATCGACTACCTTAATGCCAGACCCGAATGCCTCTTCACTCTCTCCATATGCAGATCACCATCGTCCCTTCCTTTACCTGGCAATACGATGGAGAGAGATTAAGAGTAATGCTCGTGTCTGATTAGTCCCGTTATCTTCACAAAGAAAGCTTCAACCAACTCTCTCCACGCAGTCGTATGCATCAACTCCACAGTCTGTACCGAATGCATCCAAAGAAGTACCGTCCGATGCACGCTCTGTATTGCCCCCGGTTCCGCATCTTGCTTGAACATATCACACGTACATTTCCTGTTAGCTCTCGACCAAGCCAAACGTTTCCCATGGCTTCTAACAACACAAATGCAGGTATGCACCAACATCTCAAGCTCTTTCTCATCGCACGGCTGGCCGTCGGCCCAATTTCGCCCTGTGGCCTCGGTGGCGAGTTCCTGATTGTATGAGGCCTCGGCTGAGGCTTTCGTTGACGATTTCGCGACGGCAGTCGATTGGAGCAGGAACTTGGCGAGTGGAGAGGGTGGTGATGTGGTTTCGCGAAGTCTTTTCGAGTGTGGCTTTCGATAGTAGAGTCTTCAGCTGGTCGACGGTCGTTCCGAGCGGCAGGAACGAGGCTACTGATAACGCATGCCTTCGATTGGAGGTCTTCCCTCACATCCATGCCGTCATGCTCGTGTCGTTCTCCTACCGAAGACAGTTCAGGATGATGGCACCGCCGTTTCAAGAAGCGTTGGATAGGTGATGAGTCGCTCGGTCTGCACACACCCTCGCCTTAATGCCCTGCCATTTGTATCTCTTCTCACTGTTTTTGCTCTTCCAACGGCCAGAGTCGCTGCGTGACCCAAGACAGTCCTCCAGCCTTGTACTTCAGCTTCCATTCTTTCTGCCGTATTGTCCAAGCTGATGGCGAGTCCTTTTCGCTGGGGCATCTTCATGGCAGCCAATGCAAGCGCTCTCTGCCGTTGCACGTGTAACCGATATTCTGACAGTGTTCCGTGGCTTTGACGCACTTGGTGCTTCGCAGGGCGGAAGCTGGAGGGTGTTCTCAAACCTCTGGAGGCTGTCGCGGGCAGCTGGAAGGAGTTCAGCAGTCGGTGGCAAATTTTTCGATGCCGCCGCTAATCGCCTGCAATTCAGATAGGCAACAGCATCGGATACAGGAGCACACGGCTCCTAGGTCGACCATTTCCTTGGGTGGCGTCGCAGTTATGCTTATCCCCATACCGTGTGTATCGTGATTTGAGCACTGCCCGCTGCAAACACTGATCTCCTTGCCGCCGCCCTGTAGGGTACTTGTTGATATATCGCCTGCCCTTCTCTCAGCAGATGTGTCCCCCGTCAAAACGCGTGATGCCACTTGACTCGCGTAATGGTATGCGACTTCGCGAGGTGAGCTTCGCCGGTCTCTGAACGCGTGTCGTTGACCTTGGCCGTCTCATGGCGATGCATAGTTCTTGAACGACGCGGAAAGACGGCGAGCCTGGTACTGATATCGTGGGTTTTATCATTGATGTGTAGTAAAATGGCAGTGTGGTGGCAAACCTCAGTGATCGTGGCATATTAGGACTATCGACGGTCATCGCCAGCAGCGGACCAGCAGACTTGAAGCACAAACTCAGCGACAAGACCTTCGAGTAGAGAGACAGTATGAGAAGTTTCATTGGTAGTCATAACATGAACGTAAGCACAAGCATCAACAACAGTGATGGGAGAGATGAACCTTCTTCTCCAAGCGCCAGCCAAAGCCAACAACAAGATGAAAAAGAGTTGTGTCGAAGACACGATTGACAGCAAAAATTGTGCCAGGCGACATCAGCAAACCAGCTGTGTGCAACGGACCAACAACCGCGATGTGCAATGCAGTGCCAGAATGTTCCCCCCATATTCGTGAGCATGGTAAAGGCTGACTAGGCCGCGCACCCCAACCCCCGTGGCACCTGCGGGACCTCCATTATGAAGAAGAAAGGAAGAGAGTGAAAGGGAGGGGAGGCTCGCGGTTTTGTGCTCACTGGCTTGGTCCGTGCGCGGGAGGGACGGGGATGCTTGGGGCGAAAGTGATGGTAATGCCGACAGAATGGATGTCCTGGGACATTGCGGGCGGCCTATTCATTGATAGAGAGGGGGCGCTTGTGCTTGAAGTATTGATGGATAGATGTCCTTGCTAGCGTAGCGTCGTTGACTTTGTTATTGGCCCGGGAAAGTGGCGCCTGAGGCGTTAGCTCTTGAACGATATCACGTTGTGGCAACAGGGTGCGAGCCATTAGAGAGCTATTCAGATGAGACGATAGAGCTACGCCTCAAGCAATGCATTCATACAGACACATCAGATCTCCCTTGATCATCTAGCAGCAGCAGCAGCCGCGCAGAGTATCCTTCTCGATTGTATCAACGTGCGTCCACCGCTCTATACCCTGCCTCGTGCAACCTTGCTCCGCCACACCTCCGTCTATCTGTGCAATGGCCTGGTAGTGAACGGCAGTCTGGTCGGCGCCCCGTGATTGTGGTACCACAACATCTCCCGATCCCACAAGGCTTGCCCAAACACGCGTGCTCCCAACTTGTCGATCGCATCGGCGGTGCTGTATTCGTCTGCATTGGTGAAGCAGTCCCATGCGGCGGCGAGCTGGCGTGCGGCTTCCTGTATGGATCTATTAGCTCAATCTCCGTTGTCACCAGGTGTATTGCTCCCGCTCACGATGTTCACGGTGCCGACAATGTCCTCGTCATCCTCCTCCACGTAGTTCGGGACGTCGCGCTGGGTGAAGGGGATGCCGCAGGCGGTCATCTCGGCTTCGATCTCGCGTACGGTGGCTTGGTAGCGCCCGCCGATGACGATGTCGATGACTTTGTCCATGCGGCGGTGCGCTTCTGCGATGAACTCTTCCTCCGTCGCAAAAATCAGCATGGTTCGCGTGGTGCAGTAGTGAGTTGAGGATGGGCATACCTTGGTAGGCATAGTGGTGGTGATCTGTACTGTCTGTCGAGATGTTGCAAGAGGTAAAGTGCGGTAGGAGGTGGCGTGTGAGAGTAGAAATCGCATGAGATCAATTCAGTGCAGAAAAGGTGGCGGAGAGCGGAGAAACTTCGGCAGATTTGAGCAACGCATGTGAAAGATGCCATACGCCAGCGACATTTTGTATAGAGTACCACGCACATATTTGGCTATGGAACCACTCTAAGAGCTCCTTTTGGCCGAATACAATCGCCCAATGCATCATTTTTACAAGAATGTCTAGACCAATTACAGCATACCCCTTTCAGCGAGGGTGTTGGACTCTTAGGAAAGATCTCGCTGTATCTGATATCCTGAAAGCACGTCAAGACGAGGCTTTCTTGGGTTCAGTGCCTCCAGCATGTGCTTTGTCGCACCTCGGTAATGGTCCTGGTAACGGCGTCGGGCCAGCGGTGCTGCATTCATCGTCTGGGCAAGTAGAGCTTCCCAACAGGGGGCCTACATGCAGTCCCACAGTCATGTTAAACGCGATCTTTCCTGTCTCTACTAGGAGAACGACTGGTCGTACTCCCATCTCAGATACTCACGGTTCCATCATTGCCGTGATCTCCCTGGTCGTGCTTCCCGAGAGGCGAAAAGCCGTGCAGTACGACCGATCCGCATCGTCATGAAATTTGCTCCCGGTCCTGTGTGCCGGCAATACACACCTTCCAATTCCTTCAAATAATCGTTCGCAAGCGCTCTTTCTGGAGCAGCATCCGACGCTCCACGCAGTGCCTTACTGAAATAAGCACCAATGGTACCAGCAGACCATGCGGACTCCAGCTTTGCACAGTAAGGCAAAGGGCACGACGCTACCATGGCTAGCAAACTCACACCAGAGTTCTACAAGAGTGGATTATATGTCGCTACCGCAATTGCAACCGCCTTCGGCCTCGTAGCTAGGGAGCTGCTCCAGCGCGACACCGCGCTTATCACCGCTGGGCGCTGTGCTGTTGGATGGGGATTTGAAACCGGGAAGTGATGAGCACTGCGCTTTTCCCGATCGGTCACGGCCGTGGCGACATCATGCCCAAGCATTTCCACAGCCACGCGGATCTCAACAGCCGCATCGATGATGGTGCTATTGCCGAGAGCCAAAGCCCTGCGCTTGCATGATCTCGCAAACGCTACGCAGTAGAAAGAGACTGACTCGGCGCGAAGGCCTCCACCAGGGACCCCCTTCCTCAAGATCAGATCCGATAGCTGGCAGCCATATCGCGAGCTGTCGCAGACGATACCGTTGACGATCTCGACCAAGAAGCGCAGCAGGAGGCCTGCTACCGCGAAGACTGGATTTAATGATTGTGATATCGTTCTGGCGTGTCTGCGCCTTAACTCATGACAAATATGCGAGATAAAAAGTAAGAGTGCAATCTGGATGGTCGACCGGCTTCGAAAGCACTGACATGTGATTCCGATCTGACTCTTAGGAGGCGGAGGCGGCCTCCATGCAGCGCTCGTAACATCGATGGCCAGCTATGTGATCCTTCATTTGCACAGACACTGTAATCGCAAGCGTGACAGGGAGTGCCTGAGGCGTATCAGTATACTCATCATTAACAGCATACAGACTTCCAACATCGAAGCACATCCACTCGCCTGAATTCCTCCACCGTGCACCCATTAGAAGCACCAAAGAACCAAAAAAGAAAGCAACACCTCTGGTTCCACCGCGACTCGAACGCGGGTCTTCCAGAACCACCTCTTCGACCACAATTAGCGATCAGACCCTCTCCCCTCTCTTCACGAAAATTGCGCCAAAGTTCTGATAGCTGGACGTGCTAGACCACTGCACTATGGAACCTTTGTGGTGTTGTGATTGGATGAGGGAGTTGTATTCACATATGTATAAGTTGGTGCGTTTGAGGTGGGGTTATTTTGGGTGGTGGGTATTGTCGGCTTGGGAAGTGGTGGTGGGGTTTCGGGAGAGGGGGAGTTGAGGTTTGGGGGGGAAATGGGGAGATGGGGAGATGGCGGTAGAGAGACTGCTTCACGGCGAGGCTTCGATGCTGTAGTGCGGTATCGGACTGTTTGTAGCTTAAGTATCGCACTCCTCTCCGTAGCTTGCCCCACGATCATATACCATCAACTATCCTACTGTCTTATGCTCGCTTGGAAGTCTGAATTTGCCTCCTCACGCCTATCTCCAAGCTCTCGCCTCCGTCTCAGCATTGACTGGTCCTTCCAAAATGTGGCACAAGGCCACAGAACATCTCAAGATCCTCGTGAGAGCATAGCATCTTCCACTTCTTCTTGTACTCCGCCTTTTGCGCCCGGCTCACGTATCTCGGATCGTTCCCACCTGCCCAGATGAACAGCTTCTGTGCTGCCTTGACGACATCTCCAAGCCGCGCTGCCTTCACCAGTGCTGTAATGCTGATCGAGTGCTTGTCGATGGCGGGAGAGTGGACCTTTACTTCGAGGAAGATGGTTAGACTGGATTGGACCAAATACATATCGTACTGCGATTGTGCGGGAAGCGGGGTGGACGCTGCGTGTTCGTCCATGTATACTGTCAGATGATGGTTCCAGCCGATGTGGTGGCAGAGGTGATGGCGAAGTGCCAGTTCGATGTGTGTGTTGTTGTCGAGCTGGATGATGGTTGATGCTTGCCCATTTCTCTTAAGACGATTGAGGATGAGCTTGTTGAATCGAGGCGCTTGCTCGGTCGAGGCGCCTTCGGAGGAAGTCTCCTGGAAGAGCATTGCTTTGGCGCGGAACTGAGTCGAGGACTCAGTTGAGATGGATTGGTGCCATGCTCCGTTGACGCGTTGGAGGAGGAGGAGATCTTTGGCTGGCAGGTATTGCAGAATTTGGTCGCGGAGCTCGGCGATATCGAAGGTGCGTTGACTGGCCTTCATGTTGGTTTTAGCTGTAGGTGATGTCCGGTGGGTCCGTAGAGGATTGCGAGGGTGTGGCGATGGCTCATAGGAAGCTGGCGTGTCTGTAGATCAGTCGAAGTGTGTTGAAGCTGAAATTCAAACAGCCGGGAAACACAACCGCCGGCCAGCAACTAAACCTCCGCACACCCTAGACAAAGGACGCAACTTACCCGCTCACATGTATGCCGACAACGAGCAACGCGACTGACAATGTCCTTGAGACTCGTGTTCATTTTCCACTGACCCTTCGATCGTGAACGGATTTTCGCCTCCCACCAGAGCCATAACGAGCCTCACACGACATCGATCCCGAACGACCTGGTGTACGAAATCACGTAGAAGCTCTTCACAACGCCCTGTATTCGAGACTCGGTCCTTGTACCGGTACTGGAGGAAATATGTTCCAGTGTTCTCCGAACCACGGGAAGGCACGAGCAGAGCATGCCGAGGCTAGTTTATGAGTGTCCACTAACATCCACGTGAGTGGGAGACATCGCGAATGCTATCGAACGACTCAATCCAGAGCCCTTCGACCAGCTGCCAATTACTATCCGGCCCCGAATGTTGCAGCCAGCGGACCGGTAAGGGGCTCGATACTCATGCCGGTCAAGGGTACTAGGGGAGTTTTACTAGGGAGTCACAGGATTGAAAAGAGTTGGCATTCGAGAGGAAGCTATCACGTCTGAGCAAGTTGCTTCCCCTGCCACCGGCCACGTGCAAGATGCCGAGCCACCTCGTGTCTATCGAGCAGCAGAGAAGGCCAGAAGAGCCAAGAAGCTGATCAGGAAGCTATGTCAAGCCAGGTTACGCAAAGGAATCTGATGTATGATGTTGTTCGGGTAGAAGATAGGCTTGCCGAGATGGAGGAGGCCGGCGAGCACCTTGGTAAGTTACAGAAATCGGGTCCCGGGACAAGAGCAAGGTGTCAAGCCACCATCGGCTGGAGTAGAAAGAGACAAGAAGTGTCAACTGTGCAGCAGTCTTTGGCCTCGATCGTCACTTTGACACTCCCGGACAAACTCGAACAGAGAAGATAATGGAGCCACAGTCTGCAATTTGGTAAGAGAAGAGAAAGAGAGCAGGGGACGTTGGTATTACTCGAGGACACGGCCGACCAGCAGGAGAGCGTTGCGCTAATTGTGCCGCTACATCTTCTTTCCTACTAGACATAGGCTACTTCACAGCCACGCGAGACACACGACCCGCAAATACGATTAGATTGGAATGCGTTGCTCGCCGCATACACACAGCACATTAACGCCTTGGTTTCATGCACGTTCATCTAGCCCTTCTACCACTTAGACAGAGGCTCACAACACATTTTGATAGAGCTATCTCGGTTTGAGAACTGTCATACACATGCTTGTGCTCTTAATGGATGTTCCTTGTGCATTTATTGACTGCGGGGTGGGTGCATAGATACCAATCCCACCATGATCAAGAAAGGCGCTGACTGGTAAGCGGCACAGTCATAAGTAGAGGGTCTAAGGTCCTTCCGCCTTCTATAGAGCAGCATTTGACACTGAGCGATCGATTCCGCATGGAAGAAGTGGACGGACCTAGAAGTAGCCGTCTCTGTCTTCTCGATAGTTCTTCCCTTATCGCTCCGCTTGCTTGCTGCCTTGATCGAGGCAATCAGCGGTAGATGGATACACATACCGCCCTTATGCAGCTCGCCTCCTCTTCTCTCCCAGCATCAAACAAGCCAGCGTAGTACCATGAGCTCCAACAACACCAACCAAACACACAAGAACCCCCTCAATCCCAAGAACGCTGACCTCAACACCTACGATCCCACTCTAGTGCCACGCCCAAATCCTCTCCATCATTCCACCTACATCTCAGACAAAGGCTCTGATCCCAACAACGACAATGCGCCTGCAAGCTCTCTTTCTCCTCCCCCTTTCACCCACCCAACCGAAGAATCGACCGCGATCCTTGCCGCCATTCGTAACGAGGCGAACAAACACACGCCCGTAACTTCCGGATTCCTGAGCGACAAGGAGCTTTTAACCATCATCCACAACGCCAAAGCCACTCTATTCAACGGTCAAGAGCGTGTCATACATGAAGTTGTACAATTGTGCGCTCAGGGGCACAGTGTAGCTGATGTTTTCATCAATGCGTTGAAGGCGTTGTGTCTTCATGGGGCGCTCGATGCTGCGCAGCAGAGCACGTTGAATGAGAATGTTGGGAAGTGCATTGCGCTGGCAAGCGGGAAGAAAATCGAGGCGGAAGCGAGCGCTTAGAGTAGAGAGACTTTTGGTGGAGGAAGGAGGAAGTGGATAGGAAATGCTGTGAGATGTTCACTATGTAATCTCATTGCGTATTACTTGTGCAAGAGTGGCCCTTACAACCTTCGTGCGGCAGAGTTCTGCCTCGTGTGCTGGAATCCTGTACCGCCGTAGAACATGCCATCTCGCTCAATGTGGCCGTGCGGGATAGGCCGGATCCAGTATAAATAGGCCTGGAATCCAGAATCGAATTTCCTCTCGGACGATCTCATAGTCCTCGGCCATTGATCCAGCCCGTAGCTCGGTCTCAGACCCCCAACCCTATGTCGCATACTCATCTTGCACCCACTCGCCCTTCCCCTCCAACTCCTCAGCAACTTCCACCAGTTTCTCCAGCTGGGCAGTCTTAACCAAACCCACGAAAGGCATCATCCAGTTGAGCCCACCACGACGTACCTGTCCGTAGGTATCCAGCAGCTCTTGCAACGTCCCACCTGGCATTTCCTGCGCCCTGTCGTGTTTTTTCTGTTGCGCCTTCTCCCGCTTGATGATTTGTTGCTTGTGCCGTTCGGACCAGTGCTCCACCTTCCGCTGATGGATGGAGTACTTGATCTCCTCGTGCTTTGGTGGCGGCTGGTAGCTTGGTAGTTGCTTCTTGATGGTGCTCCTGTACCAATTGAGCTCTCTGATCATGAAGGCATCGATTTGAGATGGAGCACTGAGCTTTGGGATGTAGCAGCCGGTGTGAGACTCCCAGCGGATCTCGGTCAATTTCATGAAACCGTCTGGCTGTCGCTCGAAGATGCCGGAGATGCGGTTGAAGTGTTTTGCGGACTTGCCGTCGTTCTCTTTGTTGAGCTTGGAGACGGCTGGGATACTGTGTGCAACATAGGGCATAAAGTTGAGCAGCTGCACCTCGGTGAAGTGGATGCGCTGAAGACGGGAGGTGATGTGTTCCGGGATGGATGGTGGAATGTTGCCCCAAGCCTCGGTCTTCTCGACCTTGAGTCCTGAGACATCGACGAAAGCAGTAAGTCTGTTGGATAGCTGGCGCAGAGTCTCGTTGTGGAATGGCTTCATGCGCAGCATGGTGTGAACATCTCAGAAGTCCTCCTGGTTGATGGCGTGGAGGGTGTAGCCGGTTGAAGGTAGGCGACGATATGTCTCGAGGGCTGTGGGGATGGTGTGGCCGACGAGTATGTCGAGGATCTCTTGTGGGAGTTTGGCCGTCGCCTTGTTGGTGGTGGCGATGTGACCGAAGTAGTCGAAGCCGTGCTTGCTAAGCTCGTCGACCATGTCTGCGGTATCGTCATTTTCTTCCTCGACTTCATCGCAATCGGCCGTGTCGCTACAGGATCCTGTGGCATCATCGCCGACGTCGTCATTCTCGTTCTCGTGCTCCTCGCCGTGGAGAGTAGCCTCCTGCCACTCTTCATCATCCCAGATGGCATCGTCTTCGCATTTGCTGGCCCGCTGACGGCGGCGCTGCCTGGAGTCTCGGGTGACACGTTTTGAAGCGAGCTGGACCTCGTCCAGATAGCCGTCGTGGGTCTTGCGCAACAGCCCTACACTAGGCCCATACTTACGCCCTAAAAGTGTGGTTGGCGGACAGTAGCCCATGACTGTGTGCGACTCCACGCTCTCTTCGGTACTCGAACTGACTATTGATTGAAGATGCTGTGGATGGTGACGAAACTCCAGATGTCGACGGTGTGTTGTGCGATGAGAAGGTCTGGGCCCGGAAGATAAATGCGCTCAGCTTCAAGCCGATTCACTTGATGCTTCGACGCAAGTCTCCATGGCAACAGTCTGGTGAGACGCAGCTCGTGCATCTCTTGCTATTCACTTCTGCCTCTTAGCTTGAAGACCGTGCGCCTTGATCATACCTGGATGCAGTCGTCCAATGGGGATTGTTGCAGAACGAATAGTCATCGAACACATTCGATCGATCTGCTGCATTTAAAGACGAGCCAAGACGAGACTGGGCTGGACCTGATGCAGATAGCCATCGGCAGCTTCGGCACCAGACGAAGACATCTCCATACCACCTACCCAGATCTGTGCATATTCCTGGACGACGCATCAGCAAAGCAGCCGCCGTCACTTTGGCCTTGATTCGGCTGGTCTGAGCTTTTCGACCTTCCAGTTCACAACAAAACCTTTACCTATCACACGGATATCCGTAACAAGCGATGCTGAGGACTGCATGAAGCGAGACTATGAAGGTCGTACAGACAGCAGTCTCGAAGCGCGCCACCAAAATGACCAGCAGTGGCAAACTCCGACCCCTGGTCAGATGGACCTTTTTCCAAGAACCTGACAAGAAATGACCGTCTCCGTGGAATTGTGGTGTAGAAGATCATGCTGAACTGGTTGAAGGCGTGTCATCAACAGCGTACCAGCTGCACTACTTCGCTCTGTTGGTTGTGTGGTTGAAGCGATCCCCCGATGTACGACCAAAGCAGCGCCAGACACCACAAGGCCCTGCATGTCCGAGAATCATCTCGGTGGCCGATGGAGGGTGGTATCGTCCAAGGTAGCGCTGTTTCCGATGCCGATCCTTTCGTGCAGTCTGTCCGATGTCAGGCATTCGTGGGCAGAGCGCTCGGAGAGTCAAGACTTCGACCGGTTGTTTGATCGCTGATGGAGCAACAAGACTGCGCAGATGCAGGTGTGTGTTGGCGGAGGAAGCGGTGGCGGCGGAGTTGCGAAGGAAGCAGGGGGTGGGGGTGGAGCCGGCACCCGGTCGCAATCTCGGCTGAAGTCGGCATCCTTGGCGGTTCTCCTTCATCGTCTTCCTCTCGACGACATCAACATTGATGATACATCATCGGCAACGTTGGGACTTCATCAAACTCCAGTCACATCATGCCCATTGGCACAGGTAACGCCAGATTGAGGACGCCATACCGCAGTGTGGGAAGTCTTCCATGGACGTTTCTCTCTGAACTGGTCTGAAGGACCGCAAGAAGAGATGAGACCCCTCCATGGCATTAACAGTCACTCTTGATGTCGCCGTCTCCGTCTGGACCTGGGAGTCCTTAACAGCGGCTGCCCACATGCTTGAAACAAGGTGTGGCTTGAGGAATCATGGTCATCTCGGTGCACATGGACGGCTTGGCGATGAATCCACCGAATCCGAGCATCGGCTGCCTTCACCTCACACTCCTGCTGGCTGCGCGTGGCGGACTGAGTTCTTCTCAGTATCCCGGTACAGCTGCAGTATACGGGACCCACAGAACTGTGCCTGACTTGGCACCCTCCAGACCTTCCTACTCTCTACGAAAGCAATCGAAGGCACTGCGGCATCCCCCCAGTATGACGGCTCCTCGAGTCGTCTGTCACAGCATGCATCCGGATCACAGCACGCTTCCAAAACATGCAAGCTTGCGAGGCTGAAGACACGATCGCTCCCAGGAGCGCGAAGTGGTTGTGTTCGATATGGCCAGTGTGTGCCGGGTAAACACTCCGCTGGATACGGCTTGTGAGCCCTGTCTCGAGCTCTCGTGCACACTGTAAGTGTGCCGCCTTAGCCAAAACGACGCAGGACCTGCATCAGCCACGTGCTTGTTATAAACTTTACGTTACGGAGTGTGTGAGCACTAGATGCATCTACCAACAGGCGCAGTGACGCCTCCACGCCAGTCCCAGGACATCGCTGGCGGCGGCAGACTATAGTGCACTTATACGAAGTCACGGGTATGTCCTTGTGGAGATACAGGACATTTGTCCCACAACAAAGCCTGCGATCATCAAAATTGTCTGCTCTCAGACTCGTTTGGCTGGATTGCTGCCATTCAGCTCACGCTCCTTGCCCTGGCCACGTGGGCCACAGTTGCATTGGCCACATCGCAAAGGGATGCCTGCACCACCGGCGCCGTCAGCAAGTACATGAGCAGGAAGAACGAGCCATGCGTGCAACTCTGGTGCTCTAAGCGACTTTCTCCGAACGCTTGGAAGCAAGACCGACCCAGCTGGACGAGCGATATGAAGACATGCAACTACGACGCCGTTTCGAAGAAGCTGGAGAAAGATTTCTCTGGATCTTTCGAAACTTTCTGCAAGTGCTCTCTCGAGGAGCCCTCTCAGCTTGTCCGGATCCACTTACGATTCGTACATCCGACTACAAGTAATGTATTTGCAAGCCTGGAACTGTCAGCAACGGTAAAGGTGAGTGCAAGACGACTCCCACAGCCCCAACCTGCTCCTCGCCAAAGGTTCTCAGCACCGACAAGAAATCATGCGTTTGCCCAATCACTCTCGATGTGGTAGTCAACGATTGCAAACCAAAGTGTCGAGCAAATCAGATGCGTAGCGCCGCAACGGGTCAGTGCTGCTGTCCTACAACCAAGCAAGAAAAGAGCGGCAAGTGTGTGTGCAAGACTGGAAGCGGCGACGACAAAGGCGGCTGCACAACCCCAGTGGCATGCTCTGACCCACGGACTCTGAGCACAGACGGCAAGGCTTGCGTCTGCACGCCCTCGCCATCTTCATACATCGACCCAAAGATTCTCGGCACTGATGGCAAGACTTGCAAGTGCAAGACTAGCTGTACCGACGATGGGAATAACGGCTGCCTTCCCTTGCCGCCAGCATGCACGAACCCAAAGGTTCTCGGCGAAGATGGCAAGTCGTGTGTTTGCAGGACTGGGTACGTGGAGGATGGGAACGGCAGCTGTGTTGCTCCACCTATCTGCTCGGCCCCGTACATCTCCAGCCAAGACAGGAAGACTTGTGTTTGTCCAAGCACCATGGAGGAACGGGGAGTCTACACTGGAACTGGCATTGTCTCGTGCAGACTCACATGTGTCTGCAAAGATGGCACTGTCGACGATGGCTCGGGCGGCTGCTCGGCTACTCCCACTTGCACTGGGACTGGTCAACAGTCGAGCCAAGGCGGGAAGACCTGCGAGTGCAAAGACGGCTTCACCGGTGACAGCAACGAAGTCTGCCGGCAACGTTGCCCAGCGATGTCCCAATCAATCTGGAAACAAGCCAATGCCAATGTGACGATTACAGTATAGAGATCGTGAATGGTATGTGCACGAACAAGTGCTTTCGCGGAAAGCTACGCAACAGCCAAGGAGAATGCAGCTGCCCGCCTGGAACCGACCCTTACGGAAACGACTGCATAGACGCTTGTACAGGCGGCAAGGAACGTCACGGCACGAACTATGACAGGTGCTACTATCCCGCATTACAAGTGGGAAATTCCCAAGGTCAATGCGTGCCCGCTTGCAGACCAGACCAAGTCAGGAATCCCGAGATCCGGATTTGCGAGTGCGGAGCAGACAGGGAGTTCATGATTGAAGAAGACCGGTGTGTGTCCAGATGCGGGACTGGTCAGATTAGAGATGATCATCAATCATGCGCTTGTCTTGACCTGACACAAGAGATCGTCTTGGGCGTTTGCGTGATGCAATGCGAGTCGCCCAAGGTCCGTAATGAAGAAGGACAGTGTAAATGTCCGCCTGGACAGATACTTGACAGCAAGGGAAGTTGCCAAAAGTGATTGTACTTTTGGGCTTGTTATTTGCGAGTAGGCATCAATTGCCACGGAGATCCAAACTGCTCAACAGAGCTTTTTTGCCGTCATTCTATGTTCAGGAGAAACGCCTGTCCACAAGAAGGGACAAGAATCGAAGTGGTTGCCTTGATGGTGGGTGAGGAGTCCGCAGATGGATCGCTCAAGCCATAAAGGAAGAGCCTTGACCACAAATACGACGTTGAAGTTGGAACTCCCCTTCGACATAGTCGCAGGATTGCAGTCGACCTGATGCTCAAAAAAGAACCCACCTTCCGGACTGGCAGTGTTGAAAGCCCAGTGGCGAGGCTGGCAGGATCGCCAACAGCATCTAATTGTCGACCTGATTTCGGAGACATTGGGCATGTGTGCTCTTAATTTTGCACTGATCCAAGAGAACTCGTTTCGGAAGCTGTGCGGAACCACTCAGCGCGAATGTGAGAGTCGCCTTGTCCGACTTTGTGCTATCCCTCTGGGTAGCAATGGATGAAGCATAACAACTACAAACCCTCCAATCTACAATCACAAACGGGACTTCCCAGAGATTGAGCCACGATCTTTCAGCCAAGGGTGGTACATTGTGCAGTGCATCTCCCGGCATCAACAGCCCACTGTTGCGGCGTCAAAAAGCAGGCTGGCGTAGGCCGGCGTCCCTTCATCTACTCTCGCGGATCGGACGAGCCTGACCCTGAGATGCACGAGATCTCTTCTTCGTGGACAGCGATCGTCCGGCTGGTTACCCTACAATCCTCGGCATGCAACTTGACACTTGCACATGCAGCTCGAATCTTCATTCCTCTGGCGGCGTCTAGACTTCGATGATTCGCTTCGCAAACCACAACACCTACACGCATCGAGGCTATACCTGCACCACATAGGTTTTGTTGTCGCCATAACATTCCGCGCTCTGCAGACGATGTTGTAATCTCTGAAGATCATGGAATGGCAAGCTTTTGTCGCATCGTGTATATCCGTGAGCCTGGACAGACGAGCTCGATGACCACCAACAACTTCTCACTGTCTTTACAATGCGCGCCTTTTCGTACTTGGTTTCTATCGCGGCGATCGCGTCGGCGCGTGTCATCACTATATCCGAGTACCCCAGTTACTGCCGCGTATCCAGTAGCAGCATCAGCTTGAACACCGCGGATCCGAGCGCAAGCAGCAGCAGTGGCGTGGACGTTGCTACTTCGAGTGAAAGCAGTCCCGCCGAGACATTCACTGAGTCGTCTGCCGCTGCTCACTCCCCCGGTGCAACTGGAGCCTTGCTACCACTGCCGGCCGCAGGCTACCAGTCGCCACCACCGCCTCAACTCGGTGTCGTGGTACCCGCCGCCGATACGGTCAGCCAGCTCTTCTGCATGAACTATGCCGAAGCTATCAGAGAAGCAGCAGGAATCGAGATAGGTGACAACAATGCTTCCTTCGTAGGAACCCAGGCCCAGGAGGGACCACTTGCAGGCAGCTACATCCCCGACTCGTACACGTATGCAGGCCTCTACCAGATTGCGAACAATCTTTTGAATACTTCCACCATGTTTTACACGCCGGACTACTCGCACGGATATGTACAGGCCCTCTCTAAGTATCTCGACGTTAACTTCCCGAGGTGGCTATCAGATGGTAACGCTCCCGCCCTTCGCTCAGCTACAGATGCTGTCACGCAGACTGCAAACAAGGTCATTGAGGTCCAGAACGTCATCTACGGAGCGAAGAGTGTCCCGTGGGCAGCCGACAAGGTGCGCGTCGCTACAGCGTTTGAATAGACGATGGCTCAAGTCGGGTAATGCTATCGATGCTCTCGCAACGAGTGCGTATGCTGATGTTGCCAGTTATAACATGCCAGCCGCCGTTAGAGATCTAATATCTGTCGGACAACTCCTCAACATGGAGCTAGCGGTCACAACAGCTCCCGACCCGACCACTGCATTTATACCACTGTACAACGCGCCAGGATACAAGACCTTCGTCGACGAAGCTCAGACAAAAGTTGGGTCTGAGTATGAGCCCGCACAATCAAAAGTCTTCACAATCAACACGGGCAAGGAGGCGTCAGACTACAACTTTGGCCAAACTTCCGTAGGTGCTTCTCACGGCGGCTCGTGGCTCTACGGCTTCGGCGCCAGTGGCGCGGTAGTAACTACGAAGTCGAGCTTGCAGCAGAACAGCGCCGCTACTTCTGTTTCTGTCCATATTACCTATGACTCCCTTTCCGTTATTGACATCACGCCGGGGCTGTGGTACGTACACATCAATCAGCTCCTTGACAGCATCACCTTATCACAGCCACTGACCTTCCGCCTATCAGGAACGTCGACGTATCGCAGTACAAGCTTGAAAAGGGCGCGCCCGCAAGTCTCCAGCAGCTAGTAAAGCCGACGCAGCTCGTCGTCGCTAACCGTCTCGGCTACGAAATCACCATTGCCGCTGAGCAGGCTGAGTCGTTTGACACCTACTGCAAGACAGTCGTCGAGGCCAGCGGTAGCTTTAGGAACTTCGGCATGACCAGTTGGGGAGGCTCGGCTAGTTATACCGAGGAGGAGACTCCGCACTCTGCGTCTTATGACAGGGCTACTGGTATCCTGAAGATGGCGCCGAGAGATGATACGGGGGTTGCTAATTTGGTTGAAGTAGTTAGGTCGAAGTTTAACATTTTGACTACTTGAAGTACCAGATCTTGTGTAGAGGAAGGCATTGCTTGCGCCCGCGGCTCTGTGGTATCGCACGAGTTAGTAGAGTAGCAGATGCTACAGTCCGACCATGAATCGACTTGATCGCCGCCCAGTGCGCTGGCATTGCTTGATGACATTTCTAGGCGGTCGTCGCTCCTATTACCTGCCTGAACTGGCTTATTCACTTTCACCGCCTTATGTTCCTTTCCATTCAAGGCGCGGTGCGGTCGGTGCAGATCGCATTGTGTACTATCGTCTGTCCCAGTCAGTAAGAAAACGGTATATTCTGGCTACCCGAGCCGCCTGTCCTGGCAGCGACGAGGTCTGGCAGTTCCATGATGCACAGATGAGGATCTGCTCAATCCGAACATGGTCCACCAGTGGCTCGCCGCAGCGCACATACAATGTAGCCTTGACGCCTAGCCTCACACGGGGCCAATGTGTCGACGATGTCTGTTTGGGCTAGTACGACCCAGATGAACGTGGGAAGTTCAGATTGGCTTCCCAGTGAGGACGGCGGCAATGTCAGCAGATGACCATGCCCATCCACACTAGGCAATCTCCAGTGCAAAAACAATACCACTGCCACAATTATTCCCCGCCTAGGAGCAACGTACGACCGGTGCCCTTCATGCTGATCGCCATCACGATCGTCCATATCGAGCAACCTCCGCGCCACGGCTTCAGCTCGTACAGTTCTGCCGCTCTAAACAGTCGCTCTGGTCGAATGAGCTACTGGGACGAAGATGGTTGTTAACGGCACAAGGAAGTGGATCGTATATGAAGGCTTGCAGACAATTGGTATGCAGAATGTCCATGTGCGTCAACACCGGAACGGGACGAATGTGCCGGTGTCCGAGATATATACCACTGAAACACCTCCCACCTCGACGACCGTCCTTGGCTGGATGGCTCGGTCTGGACGTCTTCAAATCCTTGTCATGCATCACCTGTCTATACTACCCCAATCGACTATCGGTTGGGTTGGTCCAGGCATCTTGATCTCGATGTAGGCCTTTGGCCAAAGATGGCTGTTCCCGGTTTGCCGCGAGAAGGAACACAAGGTGACGAAGGAGATCTCGACTGCGCTCAAAGGTTGTCGTCATGGTCTGTCTCTGACGAAAAGTCCATCTACAAGAATCGAAAATGTCATCAGTTGCATCAAGCATCGTAAAAGCCGCCTCCCACTTCCTCCGCCGATCCCAGCCCGCCCCCCCCCCCCTGCCAGCAAGCTGACGTCTAGCACGTCCGTCCTGCCCGACAACCCGCCTTAGGATCCCGATACCGATTCTCATACAACTCTTTCCAACACCCCCGATCCGCCCCACAATCCCCCATCCCCTTCAAAACCAGCGCCGCGGCCATGACATTATCCCTCGGCGCATACCTCCTCCCGCCCTTCAAGCCCTCATTCCCATCCACCACACCCGCCCACGCATTCGGATCAATCTGCGTCAGTCCCCCATTAGAAGCGAGAGGATGCCCCTTGGACTCCGTCCAAATCACATCCCGCAAAACATCCCCCGGCACACCACTTTCCGCGCTCGCGGCGGATATGGCGGGGCCGTAGACGGTGGCGATGTCCTCGGGTGTGAGGTCCATGGAGCCGAAGGCTGGGTAGTTCTCCCGTTGGCGGTCGTTCGCGGCTTGGGCGAGGGGCAGTCGAGGATGAGTTGCCAGGGGTCCGAGGGGGCGAAGGCGGAGTCGACGGCGCAGGTGAAGCCGGCTTGGGCGTAGTTGTTGGCGGCGGTGTGGTGGAGGGATTCGGCGAGGGTTTCTTGCGTGAGGGCGGCGAGTTCTTGCGTCATCATGCCTTGCCATTGGGCGGCCATGCCGTCTGTCCAGCCGGTGGGGGTGCAGGGGGTGTAGCCTCCATCGGCGCGTTTGGGGGAGGAGTGTAGGTGGGCGTGGTGTTGGTGGTGGCGGTGGCCTGGGCTTGGGTCGGGGATTGCGGAGGTGGTCAAGGCCAGTGTTGCGGCGAAGAGAGCGCGGAGTGTTGGTGCCATCTTGGTCGTGAATGCTGGTATTGTTGCGTGGGAAGATGTGCAACAGTGTCAAGTTTTTGGACTGCGGTGTTATTACGTCAAAAGATGTGCAACAAAGTCAAGTCGCTGGATCGCAATATATGCTTGCTTCCTAGTCGTCGTCGTCGTCGGTGAAGGAGTATAAGACTCTACAGGCGCCCAGCACCAATCTAGTCGTGAATACTGTCTCTCTGCAAAAGGAGTGTGTGGTTGATCTGCGGACAAGCTACATGTACATCCAGCACAGCTGTTGTATAAATGCAAATGAGCACAACAGGAAAGACTGGATGTTCCAATCTTTCAACAACAAGTCGTGCTTGGTGAAAGGGTGATGTGCAGGCTTGCATACCTATAAATCACGACCAAGGGTGTTGGGCGTTAGATACGCTCGTGAATCGCGATGGGGTCGTGACATGGATCCCGGTCATTGCCATGCTTCAATGACGCCGCACCAACTGGACACCGCATATACTGCCGTGACGCCCGGCTGAGTTTCGTCGCACGATGGCGTGAGACAGCCGCGTGAGACAGCCAACCAATCTTGGCGCATGCAAAAGCGCTGGCCTTGTAAGGTCCCGGGCGTTGATCAGGGCGCAACAGTGAGCTAGTCAGCACATTGCTTGATGACCGTGAGGTGTACATTTGTACGTCTTGCTGGTGAAGGTTGGCTGTCGGGACATAGTACAAGATGAGTCGGGAGGGCAAGATTTGGCGAAGGTGTGCAAGTAACGGTGAAGCAGTAACCGTATCGAAAAATCGCCGACCGACTGGAGCTGAAGAGGCTGCAGCAAAAAGAGTCGAGAGAAATGTGTTCTGGTCTGCTGATGAAGCGATGTGGATGAGCCTGCACATCGATGAACATAACGAGAACATACCCAATTCTCCCCAATCCTACGCCCGAGAGGCGCAACTACCCACCATCCACACGTGGTACGCCATACATTCTCTGCTGTCATCATGCATTCGCCCTAATCTCCACCTCCCCCACCTCCTCCTTACTCCCCATCTTAAACACAATCTTATGCACCTTCCTCTGCTCAAAATCCCTATACGCCTTCGGCGCCTCCTCAATACTCATCGTCTTCCCACACAGGAATGCGACTTTCTTCTGTTCCTGTACAAGAAGGGCCAGTGCTTCTTCGAAGATGGAGCGGACCGGGCACCGGCCAAAGGCCATGCTGACGTTTTTGCCGTAGAGCATGAGGCCGTTGACTTCCCATTTTTCGGTGCTGGGGGGGGGTGGTGTTAGTGGTGCGATGACTGCAGTGTATGAAGGGGTGCTTACTGCACGCCAATGGAGCTGATGGCGCCCCAGGGTCTGATCATCTCAAGGCCCATGTTCCAGGCGTCTGCGTGGCCGACAACTTCCATGACCACGTCTGCGCCTCGTCCACCCGATGCATCCTTGATCTTCTGCACGGGGTTGTCGTTCAAATGGATCGGTATCGCACCCAATGCCTTCGCCTGCTCCAATCTCTCCGGCACGGTATCAATAGCATACACCGTCTTAACCATAGTCAATGCACACGTAATAGCGCAAATCCCCACCGGTCCACACCCAATGCAAGCAACAGTATACTCGTCCCGGTCGCGCTGTGGCAGATTTTTCAGATATCGCGCTGCGGAGAAATATCCCGTCGGGAATACGTCGCTCATCAGGACCAGCATCTCTTCGGGAATGCCGGCCGGGGTCTTGACGAAGGTGGTGTCGGCGAGTGGGCAGCGGACGTATTCGGCTTGGCCGCCGTCGATGGTGTTGGCGGGCGCGGAGTTGCCGAAGAGTTCGCCTTTTGCGCATCGGGATGCTTGGCCGCGGACGCAGTAGTAGCAGTCGCCGCAGGCTGTGTAGAAGGGTACGACGACCTGTAGTATCATTGTATCAGGTGTGTGTTCTCTTGCTGGTACGGATGGTCTTTACCTTGTCACCAATGTGGAACTTCTTCACAGCATCGCCCTTCTCCACAATCTCACCCACAAACTCGTGCCCGCAGATGAAGTTGGGTGGGCATTTGAGGTGACCGCGGTAGAAGTGGAGGTCGCTGCCGCAGAGGGCTGTGCTGGAGACCTTGAGGATGGCGTCGGTCGGGTCCTGGAGTTGTGGGTAAGGACGGTCTTCGACGACGATCTGGTGTGAGTGTCAATGGCAGGTCAGTGGTGTGTTGTACGCAAGGCACCACGAACATCGTAGTCGCCCTTGAGCACGACGGCTCGCATGGTGCTTGGCTTGGACATGTTGGTCAAAGTGTTATGCAGTGGATGGTGGACGACCTTGATGGATATGGCTACAAACAAGAAGATGTTGTCTGTCGTTCCATCCTCCCACCTTTCCCTCTCTGCTGCTAAGAAACGACAGGTGGGGGGTAACTAGTTGTATCACTGCTCCTCCTTCGAGCGGGCCCCACTCCCACCGCAGTGACAGCAGCGAGGACATGGTGCTGTCCTGTCCCAAACAGGCAGACGACCTCGGCGGGCAGAGCGTCTCGCAGACGATGTCGGACGTGGCATTTGCGGTGCGCTTGGCACGATGACGGAGATGGTCGGTGATGGTTCGATACGGACGGCTGGGCTGCGGTGCTTGCGGTGCGAATCGTGTCATCGCGCATCGGCTGCAGGAGAAGGCACGTGGAAGGACATGGGGAAACAGCTGGCGCTTGCCATCTCGCTGCGGGACGGGCCGGGATGGCGGAGGAGATCGGAGGCCGGGAATGGCTTCCAGGGAATGGCTTCCACGTGACTTTGAACATGTGCCAAGTGGAAGGTGACAACAACCTCACTCTCAACTTCAGCTCGAACATCATCAACGCTCGTTGCGTGGTCATTGACTGTCGAAGTTCGTACGAGAACGAGATCCTGGAATGCAAGAAAACATAGCATTCTTCACACCATGGACGACATACCCAGCGAAAAGCGATTGCCAGCAAGTGTGATCTCACATCGCGCCAACAGCACCCCAGACATGGTGGTCGTTCTACTGCCCAAAGGTCAGGCACTGGAAGATGACTTCTTCGGTCTTACATATCGGCGGCTCAACTACGCTGTAGACAATGTTGCCTTCTGGCTAGACAGCGTGTTGAGTCAAGGCAAGAAGGTCGGGTACGAAAGCGAAAGTCAATGGTCGACAATCGTGTACGCTGGCTCGAATGACGACCGCTATGTCTTGCTTCTGTACGCAGTGGGAAAGACGAATCGCAAGGCGGGAAGCCTGCTCTTTCCAAGCTCCGGAGGTCGGTGGCTGACTGGCACACAGCCCATGGTCATCACGCTACCCACGAACCCGAAGGATAGTCTCATCAAGCTACTCAATGCACAGGGCGTCAAGACTGCGCTAGCTAGTCGAGTTCCGATCTCACCGGTGAAAGATGCGATGGATCACATACTTGGCGGACAGGTACTGGACATGCCACCGCTATCGACGTTCCTCGATGCCATACCACCTTCTACCTACCCGTACGATCGTGAGTGGAGCAAGACTAGGAATGATACTTGGTTGGTCATGCAGAGCTCTGGTAAAGTCTGCATCATCATAAGACTCGACGATCATATCACTGACCTCCACCATCAGGCACAACCGGCGACCCGAAGCCAGTCACACAAACCAAAACCTTCATCGACGCGTACGCCGACATGATTGCCGCCCGCAACAAAGGAGACAACCTTCAACTAGCCTACCCCGTTGTTCTCCGTGACTGCCACGCACCCCTCCTCTGGCCACTAAGTTGGGGCGCCGGCATCTTCGCAGCCGGCATGTTCCCACTGGTCTCCATCACCATCACAACCCTCATACCCCCCACCATGCCCTCCCCAATGACCCCCGAATACGTCAAAGACGTCATGCGTCTCGTGCCTCGGGCCCCAAGAATTGCTTGCTAATGGTACCTGACACATTACAGGAACTCGCCAAAGAACCCTCTGCCCTCGAAGGTTCCAAGAATTACGACTGGGTGTCTTATGCAGGCGCACCACTTGATAACGATACGGGTGACCTAATCGCGAAGCACACCCGCATCCAATCCATCATCGCCTCAACAGAAGCCGGGATCTATCCCCTCCTCCTCAACTCCCCCTCAGACTGCAAGTATCACCGCTTGCACCCGACTCTTCACGGCTGGCTTCTTGTGCACTTTCAGGATGAGCTGTATGAACTCTGCATCCGTAAAGCGGGGGAGAATGAATGGCGCCCTGCCTTCACAATGGATAAGCGAAACCCAGACCTCCTGCAAGTCTTCCACACGAAAGATCTCTGCCGAATAGTTCCTGGGCGGCAAGGGTTCTGGGATTTCTGCGGCAGGACGGATGATTTCGTGGAACTCGTCACTGACGAAGTTCAATGGGATAAATATCGAACACATCATCGATCGCCATCCCGACGTCAAAGCATGCCTGGTAGCAGGTGAAGGTAAAGTAAAGCCTTTCGTCCTGGTACAGCCTGGCTCATTCCTCGAAGCGCTCCATCTTTCGTCAGATGAAGTCATAGAACGGATCTGGCCCGCCATCGAGGCTGCGAATAAGACGTTGATTGAGCAAGCGGAGCTTGGCAAGAAGGTTGTACTGATCACGAGGGAAGATGCTCCGACTGCGAGACTTGCGAAAGGCACGATCAATCGGAGGGCTACCCTGAAGGTGTATGAGGGGGAGATTGAGGAGCTGTATTGGAAGTGTAGGTTGGATTATGATGCGTCGCATGGTGGGGAGAATGCAGGGGTGGTGAATGATAAAGCGGAAGGGAAGTGCGAATGGGAGTGCGAACGGGAGGGAGAATGGCAAGACGGTATAGATGAAGCTGAGGCACAGTGGCGCCAGCGGAGATCACGGTGGATAGTTCTACCAGGACGCTAGTGGAAATGCAAGCAGAGCGAAGTCATAACTAGTTCCTAGACATCCAGTCGGCTCTGCTGGACTCAACGAAGACCCCCGGCCTGGTGAACCGAGTCAGGCCATACTTCTAGGTCGCCTGAGGCCTTGCCGATGTGTGGGATGCGAAGTTGGAACGTGGCGGTCTTGGTCACGTAAAACAAATGTGCGACTCACTCATTGGTAATGGCATCGCAGGACAAAGCTCCGCTCGTGGACGTCAGAGAGATGTCTCTGCAGATAATAGACATGCTGGCAACGTTGTTCTACGCCTCGCCCACACCTTGGGAATGGGTGCGAGGCTTAGCCATCGCACTGCGTCGTGGAGCATGCTCCTAGGTCGGCTGTTGTGGTGCATGTGTTTGCTGCTACATCGCCGAGAGGAGACGAGTCCACAACACAGTCTCGTAGCATGTCTTAGACTTCCAGCTTGCGACATGACGGAGACTTGCTTCCCGCACAGCTGGTAAGACATAAGCTGAGATGCGGTCTGGCTTGTGCGCTTCTGCTTGAAACATACGTGCTCAGGCAATATAAGTATAGTGCGATACCTGCTGTTGAGGACAAACATTCCTCCCTCGTCTGCTCCGATAACGGATTGTCAGCCTTTCACTTCTTGCAGCTCCACTACGACAGAGATGAGTGCTGAACGGCCATACGAGTCTCTCCTGAGCTATGCTGAGAGGCGCCATCACAATGCCTTGGATCAGCTTCATGATAACAACCACGGCAGTGTGGACGAAAATAAGGATCTCGCAGAGGACGACTTTGACACCTCAGCAGAAGAAGACATCGATGAAGTCAAGCAGACGCTCCAGAACACAGAACAACAGCTCCAGGCCACCGAAGCATCTTACGACCGGCTCCAGGGCGAGCATACCGGCTTGGGGGCGAAGTATCCAGCCCTCACCAAGATCAAGGACAGTCGGAGGGCGGCAATCGCTTTCCTCGACGATCTCAAAACCAGTCCAGCCGAAGCATGCACAGAGCTCGAAAGCACCAAAGCCGGCACTGTCGCAGACACAGCCCAGTCAGAAAAAGACAGCGACAAGCTCAACCAAGAAAACGCCAACCTCCAAGAACGATACGAAAACGAGCAGAACCAAGTCTTGCGCCTTCAGCACCAGCTGAACAGCATGAACGATGATCTCAGTCTAGCGCAGAAACACCTGGCTGCAAGGGATGAGGAGATCACGGCATTGTGCCAGCAGATGAGCGCTTCAGAGGAAAGTCTCGCCGGCTGGCCGAAGCGTCTGCACAAGGTTCAGCAGGAAGCCAACAAGTATCTTGAGCAGTTGGAGACCCAGGAAGAGCGATTTGCAGACCACCGTTGCGGATTTGAACAGCGCGAAGCAGATCTACGCCAGCGACTGGAGGAACAAGGTGACGAGCTCGGCGATGCCAATGCGGCCATTGCGGACTACCACGACCAAGTGATGTCGCTGCAAAATAGCACCATCAAGCTCACCGACGAATTGCAGGCCGCTTCTGCCGACTTGGCAGCCCAATCTCTCCAACGAGATTCGATACGCCACACCTTCGAAGCGGCCGAAGTCAAGCTGACAGGCGATCTAACCAAAGCCGAAGAAACCATCCGCCACCTAGAGCGGCGAACCATCAATCTCTCCCATCGTCTGACAAGTTCCCAGGCCGAAACAGACGACCTCACTCACCGATTGGCAGCTACTTCGGCCAGACTCGCAGCATTGTCTCTCGACAAGGACCAGCTTGATGAAGAGCTCGTCGCGACCAAGACTAAGGCTGTGGATCAGGAGCGCATCGATAACGTGGTCATATCTGGTCTCTCGAAAGCGCTCGGCCGAGCACAGGAGACTGTTGCTCAGATGGAGCAATGTAATGGCGACCTTTCCAGCCGTCTGGAGAGACTGCAGGTTAGCCACGATGACCTCGCTGGCCGGGTGGAGACTACCACAGACCAGCTTGGAGCTATGACGACCGAGAAGACTTGCATCGAAGAGCAGTTGGAGGTGACGAAAGCTGAGTTGACAAGTCACAAGCGTGCCCACGACGAGACTTTGGCGAGGCTATCCGGAGACCTGGCTCGCATACAAAGCAGCATACCTGGAGTAGCAGGACGTCGATCACCCGGAGCGTTGGAATGCCTTGCAGGCTAGGAACGTTGAAGTTGGCAGCCAGATCGAGGCGGTATTGGATGCTCAGCCAATACTGTTGTTGCTGGCTGTGGTGGTCTCGGTCGCTGTGATCTTGCTGATATGATGAGGGACGTCGAGATAGGTGTTTCGTAGTGCTCATGTACGATGATGATTGCTTCTTCAAACTCCGTTCACAGCCTCGTGCGTATGGATGCAGGAACGCCTTTGCCTGTGGGTTCCCACGATGGTTCGACTCAGATTCGTCAACGACGGGTGCCCACAGAAGAGGAGTGGGATTGGTATGTTATCAAAGCGTGAGGTGTCGAAGTTGTCGAGGCTTGGCCGTGATGCGCTGAAATGCTTGTCATTGCCGCATTTCTTGTCGCCCTGGGATCGGGAGATCTTGGCGTGCGCCTGTGGTTCGTGGCAGAACTGTAGCAAGAGTTGGCACCGCGCTCCATCCAGCTTGACCAGAACACTCCGCTGACTCAAGAATATACAACAACGTACCTCCTGGAGTGATCGTTCAGACGGTACTCTACACCACTTGTCGTGCCAGCTCTGCAGTGACAGCTAGTCTGGTCTCCAGGAGACGTGCCAATCGACCCTGCACGAGTCTCGCTGATGCGGTGATGAGTACTGTCAGGTACGACCGAGATGGAGACTTGCGTGAATTGCTGCGCCGTAGTAGGGCAGTTCCCGTTCTGCTCGCCCAGTGTCGTCCACTAGCGCAGGAACGCAACATGATGGGTTGTGTACCTGTCGCCGTGGACAGATCATGTGAGCATCGCAGAGATCTTCGTGTCATGTCTGCAGAGCTGGCACAGCTCGATCCATAGCAAGACCGGTGGTGGCCTTCAGGGAGGTGTCAATCGCCACACCATCGCCTTTGCTAATGAAGTGATGAGCACTGTCAGGCGAGACCGAGATGGAGACTTGCTTGACTTGCTACGCCGCGATCAGGCTCTGCTCATCCTCTTCGACCAATGTACACCGCTAGCGCAGGCACGCAGAACAATATACACCCCAGAGTGGAAGTTCACGGTGGTGTGCAGAGAACCACGTGTCATGGCTGCGGAAGTGGTACGGCTCGATCCAGAGTACGACCGGTGGTGGGCATTGAAGAGGTGTCAATCGCCCCTGCATGAGTCTTGCTGTCGTGGGGGTGGTCAGGTACAGCCGAGATGGGAGCTTGCGTGACTTGCTACGCCGTGGTCAGGCGCAATGCCGTAAGACTCCACGGCGCAACCTCCAAATGGTGGCCGGTGACATCCCGGATAGTGGGAGCTGAAGAGCTGGCAGGCTTCAACATGTTGGTGCATATATTGAATGTCTTCTGCAAATTTGGCGCTGTTTGAGAGAGCTTGGTCAACTTCGTGCCTGATCGTGAGACTTCGCTTGAGTAATGCAGCATCAGTCATGGAGTCTTTCATGACCATGCTTGAGTCAATTTCTGGCAGACCAGTGACGAGACATGACCGATCCGGACCCTCTGCTTGACCGAGTGAGACCGTCCTACTCGAGCTCCATGACGATGTCCAACATGTCGAGTCATATCTGAGGTCCAACCGAATCAAGATGCCGCTCTCCTGCAGGTCAGCCTTCTCCGGCAGCCGCGACAACCAGGTGTAGTGGCACGAGTGGGATGCCATTGACCTCGATCGAAGATGCACAAGCACATCCATGTCTGAAACAAGGCACAGTTTCCGAAAATCTGCATGCAGCATGACCTCTTCAATGGCTGATCAAGACTCAACACCGAGGAGGAATCACCCTCCCCTGGGCTCCTGCTCAATGACGGAGTAAAGGTGGATGGAATGCTGCCCAACTGGAGGTCCTGCAGCTTCGATGGCGGGCTTGCGCTTCGATTGTGCTCGGTCAGACAGATTTCGGCAGAGAGTGCCGCCAGAGTCAGGTATCCTCATCGAGGATGTGGAGGTCGGGTGCTTGAGTCGTGGTCTGCCGATCCCGCGCTATGGTTCGTGGTTGGAGGCGTTCCTGCATCGGTGCTTTGCGTGGGGTAAGGTGTGCCGGGAAACGTGTTCTGGTGAGGTCGACTTGATGCTTCATCAGGTTGTCCGCGGTAGCATTTGACAGCAATCCAGATACATCAGATTCGATATGTGTCTTCCGCTGTATCTGCCACAATGTCCAACGTTCATTGTGCAATGGCGTACGATGATGTGTGTGGAAGCAGGCCGAGTCATGGTCATGGTCGCGATGATGACGGGTGTGGAGAGAATGCGAGTCAGTGTCGTGCAGCCCACCGCAGCTCCCGCCAAATCGACGTCACGTCCTAGATCAGCCATCAGCATTGAGCATTGCGCATTGAGCAGGTATATTACCGTGCTCGCAAACCTCCACACCTGCTTTCCCTCTCATCATCACACAAGCACTCCATCGTATGAACCCAGAGTCAGCAACGTTTGACCCTACCAACAGCATCCACCTCACTGCATCAACAGTCAATCAAGTCACAAACCAAACCATCACACCCTCAACCACAACCACAACCAACACAATGGGTTACGGCAACGACTACGGCAACTCTGACCGCTCAAGCGGCTACGGCGGCTCGTCTGGTGGTGGATACGGCGGCTCGTCAGGCGGCGGCAGCAACTATGGCGGATCCGGTGGAGGATACGGTGGAGGAAACAACAACTCCAACAACAACTCGTCCAACAACCACTCCAACCGCGGTCCAGGTCTCAACAGCGAGAAGAAGATGGACATGGCGTATGAGACTGGGTACAAGGATGCCATGGACAAGGTCAAGGAGGACCTGATGGGCCAGATTGGTGGAAACAACAACAACAACAACAACTCCGGCGGTCGCAGGTAGATTCAGAATGCGTCGTCCGAGAGATCGACAGTATCCGGAAGACAGGACATGATGATTTATGCAAATGAAGCGAATTGTACTACATCTTTGCAAATGAAGCGAATTGTACCATACCAAACGTCTAGTTCTTGAGTAACTTGCTGCACTGCGCAGGCACATCTCGTACACCATGAATGAGCAAATGTGTCAGGCGTGTGAACCAGTGCTTGGAAGAGTGCTCATTCACTCAGTCGCTCTGGGTACAACACATACCATCTCGAAATCTCGAAGGTGAGTTGGTATTTTAATCGTCGCAGCAGCGTATTCCTGGAGACATGCGGACTGTATGTGGGGAAGGATACTCTGACAGCAGATATGAACGAATGGCAGACTCGCGCAGTCAAGGATGCGCTCAGATCACCACGCTACCTCTTTCGAGTGGTGTCGGACAACTCTCTTGGTACCAACAGCACTGCCCTCGTTGATTCGCTGGCAGGACAAGAGATACCCCTCCGCGGCGCAGAAGATTGGGAGAGCCAGCACTACGACGACTTCACTTCGATGGATTGGGTTCGCGCGGATGCGATGCTACAAGCACACTTTAGATGGCAGTACAGGTTCCCGTCTGCATTCAGCTCTTGGTCAACATCGCTGCTCGAGTCGCTGATCTACGCGCTCTTGAAGAGGGATGTGTGGAAAGAGTCTCGAATCTTGATATACGTACTGGACACAACGAAGGTCACTGGTCCTCCGAGGATCTATCATGCCCCTAGCTTGATGAACGCCTTCCGACTGACAAGCCGGCCACGCCTGGAAGTTTCGTGGAAGAAAGCTGCAGGAGAGTATCTCGTCTACGGTAAGCTGAGCAAGCATGACGGCTTCACCGCAGTCAAACTGGAAGATCTTATCGATGCCGGACTGCTCAACCTCGGAAGGCGCTATGACTTGGGCCGATGGACCGACGAGTACTGGTTCCGAGGAGTGATCAGAATACGATACACCTACTTCTGACCCCGACACTGGCGGAAACCGCGCAAGTTGGACTTGCCAAATGGCATGGTGCTCGATGGCGATGGTACGGAATACTGGACACTTGATCCCTTGTACTTCCCAATTACACGGAAGCTTGGCGCACTGTTTGGGCGCGAGTGGGAGAGCACCATGACAATAGCATTTACCAGTCTTTGAAGGCGTGATCTGCGTACGGAAGAGGTAGGCCTGTTGTTCGACACGCTCGATGGTCTACCCTACCTTCCAGTGGCTCCCAGATTTCGAGAAGACGGGTTTCTGGATCGGCTGCCGGAGTGTGAGCACTCCATTCGCATGCTGCAGATGTTTCATGAGTCGCAAGGGCATTTCACGAAAGAGCTGAGCGTGAGCTCTATCAGTTCAAGGCTTGGATGGTTCGGGACAAGACGCTTGCTTCCTTCTGCGTCTTCGGAGCCTGCAGAAGCTGTCGACACATCCAATCCGAGTGATGACATCAAGCAAGAGCAGCTTCCGACACCACCCCCGAGTCCCAGAGCCTGCTCCAGCTCCGCCGGTGAGATGGAAGATAAGTGGTTATGTGTAGACAACAAGCGCTCGCGCTTGAAGGCGGAGATGGACTATCAAGCAAGACATCCTGTCAAGAAGAAACGAAAGTTCTGAAAGCTATTGCCTCTCATATTCATCATGTCCCAGTATGTACGGCGCGAACATTGCATGGAAGCAGCACGAAGAAGATGCTGTACAACACAGATGTGGTTGGCGAGATGTTCGCTGGCGGCGCCTTGGAATCAAGATCTCGAGATTCCACTTGAAGGGAAGGGTGATGGAGTTGGCAAGATCGCGTCCGGGCAGATGTCGGCAATTCCACCCCCACTTTCCCGACATTGAAACATGACAGTAGCAGCAACTTCCTTCACGACATTCCTTCACGACATCACATCCCATCTCTGCAATGCGCGCCCTTGCACTGGCATTCCGTAGCAGGATACATGTACTATGACGTCTCCGTCCTCCTCAATCAACACGATTCTGCCCAGACCCCGCCGCAAGCCATTGCATGGACACCACGATGTACCACGCTCGATCTGCCTCCTCCTCTTCAACACGCACGAGTGATTCAACACAGCGATAGTGTATTCAAGACAATGGCTACACTACAGTTAGTCTTGATGCCTTGTTAGACGCTGGGCTGCTTAGGTCCTGTGTGAAGCTGGACCCTCGACCTTGGGTGAACCCTTTAGGTTTCAGCATCGACAAGCCGCGATCGTGGAATGACAAGAAGAAGCGATTCGAGGCTGATGCTCGACTCCATCAGCGAGCCAAATTGGTACGACACTTCTACTTCGCGCCCAGGCACACGACTGCCGTCGATCCCCGCCATCTGGAGAAGCAGGGTCGTTACTTCGACGACAATGGCATGGAAATCTGGCCGGTGTCTCCGGAATATGTTTCATACTTTCGCGCCCTTGGACGATGCTTTGATCCTTCATGGGAGGCAACCATGACCATCGCGTTTGCCAGTTTGCGGCGCCAAAATGTCACGTGGGAGGAGATGCGATACTTGCTTGACGAGCTTGATGGCTTGCCATGCAGATCGTTCGACCACTGGACTGTGGAGAACGTGGCTTTCGACGACATTGCGGAGCACAAGCAAGTGCTGGCCATGTGGGTGCTGTTCCAAGAGTCGCAAGAAGATCGATTCGGACGCCGCACATCAGGTCTCAGCATGTCTTTCCAGTGCCTGTCTAGCGACGACTATATCAGCGAAACACTATCTGCCTCCGACCCTGATCGCGCTGGTCATCGTGCCAGACACTTCTCACGATCAGCGAAGCTGCAAGACATGAATGTCTTCGCTGGTGGCGCCCTGGAATCAATATCTCGGGACTCCACTTTATCCGAACCTGCGGGCCAAGGTTCGGCTTCCTCACCAATACGAAGCCGTACCAGCTCTGCACGAGCACATCTCAATACGCCGTCGATCGTGTCATGGAGCTTCTGCGCAAGTTCGTACGACGTCAGGTGGTCGAAGTAAGCACAAATCACGGAAGATCCTATCGTCGCCACACGAACGCCAGATCACGCACGACCCGCTTCAGGAAACATCAGAGGAGGCTATCAAACCTTCTTGGTCGAAAATAGCAAAACCAGCTCGGAACGTGGCTGCCACATGCGAACCACGCCTCGTGTCTTGTGCTCGAGCACGAAAGATCATGTCATACTCCTGCGGCTCCTGCGGATGCTCGAAATCGATGAAAGGATCGCTCTTACATGGCACCACAAGCGAAGAAATGCCGGATCCATCGAAATGTGTAGGCTAGCTATGCACTTTGCGCATCCAAGACATGCCACATCTTTCAATTCTGGGCTGGTGTTCAGTGTGCTTGATCGACGGCACGAGGCTGGTGACCTCTTCGATCTTCCTCTGCGCCCCGCAGAAGCCAACACTATATCCAGCGAGTACCAAGCTCGCTGAAGCTCGGACAGGAAAAGCCGCTCAACCAGCAGACATTGCGCAATTGGCTGGTACACTACGGCTCAGCATGTGGAAGACGTTGCAGGCCGATACAACGGCAATCCGCCCGCCACTGGGTGACATCGCTATATGTCTTTGTTACCGCCCACCTGGGTGAAGCTCTGCACTCCACTCGTCATCCTCCATCTTCACTGCAGGTGTATAGCACTAACCCTTGTCGCGGCGTACAGTCCTGCAGCAGGTCGTGCGTGTAACCTCATCTCAGACCAGGCTGCGAAGGGCCATAACCCAAAGACCCACCCTCGCTACAACCTCCCGACTGTCCTGAACGCGCGGCCGTCACCATGAGATCGTACATTGGATTCACCACCATTGTCGCTATCCTCGCCGCTCTGGTCTCCGCCGCACCAAGTCTCGGCTTTGACCTCTTCAACTGGAACCGATCAGAATCGTCATCACCATCATCATCGGCGGATGAAAGATGCATGACCCCAGACGAAGCAGAAACAACAGCCGACATCTTCCGCATGCTCATCCAGGAATACAGCCACGAGCTCGCAACAGAAGCCCTAACCGAAGACTTTGTCGACTGGGCGTCGTCTGTCAACATCATCATCAACAAAGGCGCAGCGGGACCCAAATCAATGGATAAGCCTACCTTTGCGAGTAGAGCTGCTTTCATTGATGGACAGGGCAAACAGCCGCAGATTCCGTTCACGAAGATTAGAGTCTGGCCGGGGTGTCGACATGTTGCGATGAGGTGGAAGACGGGGAAGAGTGCGAATGGGCATTTGACGGAGGTGGATGATATCGTGAGATCACATGTCAATAAACCTTTCCTTTGATCCTTCATACTGATGCATATTCCTAGCCCGTCCACGGCCACGTCATCATCGATGTAGTACCCGCCGAAGCAGGGAATCGATTCAACTGGAGGATCAAGAATATCTGGTCGGAGTTTAACTCCGGAGCGTGGTTGGTTAATCTGGGTGTTTTTAAGCCGGCGATGTTGCCGAATGCGGATGATGTGAGGCATATGCGGGAGTTTGGGGATGGGGATGGGGAGAAGCAGACGAATACGTCTATGATGTCGCCGGAGGAAGATGGGGTGGGGCATAGCAAAGAGGTTGGGGACGAGGTGCAGGAGGCGCCCGTCGAGAAGCAGGAAACGCCCGTCGAGAAGCAGCAGTCGTCTACGATGTCGCCGAATCCAGACGCTGTGAGGCATATCGACAAACCTCCGGGGTGGAGTTGGAGTGCAGAAGACGCTCGTCAAGGTGCAGCAGGTTGTTAAGGTGAAGCAGGCTCTTTAGATGTCTTTCAAGGAGAAGGGATAATGAATTGCGGTTGTCGAATGCAGCGATGTTCGTGTCGGCATAATTGTAATTGTAATGGAGGTGGTGCTTGCCAGCCTGTAGTGCCTGTCTACAACTATAGCTCTTTCTTCCCTCCTTCATCATGTCGTGACTGCTTCTTGTAGCCATGTAACCCCGACGTCGCTGCCCAACGGTTTGCGCCCAGACACGCCGGAGAGGATCCCCACTTCGCGACCACTCGGGCCGAACTCCGTCCCGAATCCAATTTGATTGCATCGCGTCGCGCTTTCCACGACGCGTGTCCTCCTGCACCCGACATCAACACGGCGAGACGAGACGACGGGTATTCGCAGCGAAAGCTCTCCGAGCCTGAGGAACCTCGCTCGCAGGTCAAGTCCGGTACTGTGGGCGATGGCACAGGCACTCAACGGGATGCATGTCGACGGCGACGACATCCAGACCTCAAATGCCCTGAGCATAGTGAAGCAAGAGGACCAGGACGAAGGGCAAGGCCGTGGGACTCAATACTGGACTCATCGCCTGTCTAATAAGCTGTACTTGATATATGCAGGATCGAGACACTTTGCGGTCCACAAGGCCGCGCTCGAAGCAAAGGCTCCCCGGCTGGCCTCTGCGGTGCACGCCTCAACAGCCATCAATACTGGTCGAGCGAGGGTCGATGACATCGGGGGAGATCTGTTTGGGATACTTCTGGGTATATACTGGCGAACTGCACCCTGTGTCTGCCGTCGACGAGCCTGAGATTCACCCAGAGCCTGCCCATCAAGGACCGAGAGCACGACTGGTATCAGATCTCGTCGAGGAGAGAGTTGTGCCCAGATGGAACGATGTGGACCTGGTCACCATCTACGCCATGGCTGCAAAGTATGAGATATCTGCCTTGATGGATGCTGCGGTCTCCGAGCTGTGGCTACAGAGTAGAACGATTCGAGCCACCACTACAGCTGCGGGTATCAAAGTCGCTTACGCATCTTGCGCAAATACGCCACTGACCAGATTCCTGGAACTGGAAGCAGTGGGCTGGCTCATCCTCTGTGAGGAGAATGTGCCACAAGACACGTCGGCCTTCGATGCAAGGTATATCTCCGGGATTCTCCACCATTATATCAAATATGGCAGTAGTCATCAATCCATCATGCGGAGGGACCAAAACTTTCTCTGTGCTGGACATACCAGCCCATGCGTGGGTCGAGTTGCATGCAAGAAGCTCTGGCGCGATGTAGCCATTCCTCGCAAGTTCGACAGGAGTATTGCACCGCTACTGACAGATATCGGGATCATTATCGTTGGACCAGACCGGAAGCCATTCGCAGTTCACAAAGCTCTCGCATCCGAGTACAGCGACTACTTTCGGGGTGCATTCCAAGGTGGATTTGAAGAGGGCATGAACGGAGAGATCACGCTTGTAGACGAGAACCCTGCGATCATGGCGATCCTAATACATTGGCTGTATTCCAAGACCATCCGAGGACCGACCATGGACACGCTTCGCGGCTTCGATGACCTGGATCACCGACAGCCAAGTAGAGTCGAGGAAGCCACCTCATCTACGGTCTGGTCCCAGAGAGGACTCCTGGCCCACCGTCAAAGGCGTCCCTATATCTACCAGGTCTTCCAAGACGACCTCATTGACTTGTACATCTTCGCAGATCGTCGTGGCGTACGGGGTCTTCAGAACGACATCATGACAAACTGCATTGCGGATCGCGAGGCCGGACGTCCTCTCTTGACAGCCGACATCGCTCGCGTCCGTACAGCGTACGCTAACCTGCCAGAAGGCTGTGGCATGCTGAGGTATATGGTCCTCGAAGGCAGTTTCTGGTGGACCAGCGACATGGGTCCAATCGAAGACCTGGAAAGCCTTCCAGCTCAGTTCCTTGGTCCGGTCATGAATAACATGATGATGCTCATGAGCGCGCAGCATTATCCGTCACTGGGTCCCCCAGGTGTGTGTCAACAATTACACGACCATAGCAGCGAGGGTGCCCGCCAATCCTGTCGCGAGTCATTGAAGTCGGTTGTGCGGGAGGCGGAGACTCTGAAACGCCGGAGGCGTGAATGAAGGTGCTTGTGTTCAATTAGGAATGTCTTCGGCCGTCATATATTCAAATGCCTCGAACACACAGCAGATCGTGCCCATCAGCCACTGCGACGAGCCACTCCGTTCGCCACAAGAGGACAAGCAACTGCCTACAGACCCCCACCGAAACCGAGACGAGCCGAACAAGATCGACCTCTCACTCACTCACTCACTCACTCCAGGCCGAAATTGTCCAGACAGACAGCAGCTCTGTCGGCTAGTCATAGAAGGCCACGAGGCGTTATGCCGTCAAAGCTTACTCGAAGCACGTCAACGTCTTGACACACTGGGGCAGTGGGCTCGGGGTCTGGCTCCAGCAGTAGACGAGCAAGATGGTCTATCGCCACCTCCTCTCCAATGCCACCGGGTGCGGCGAGACGGACGACAGCACGCTTATCACATTCCCATCCAACGTGTGACGACACTGCAACGCCGGACGCAAGCGAGTTTTCTTCGAGCATTGGTTTCGGATCAAAGTAATCCATGTCGTCACGCTGTCAACCGCTAACGAATTGCGCTACTACTGCGACTGGTACAACCGTATTAGCTTACTCTGATAATCCATCGTTGGGAAATTCACGTTCATGCCTGCATTCATATACGTCGCCCCGGAATACGTCGCATTATCCGCATCGTTAAAGTACCTCGCCGTGGGATCCAGGCCTTGCAACCTAAGGGGTGGCGCGGCGGGCTTGACAGTCGCCAGTTGCTGGAACGCAAAGACTAACGCGCGGTTCCCGTCTTCTGAGATGAACTGCACCGCTGGCCAGTTGCTGTCATCAGGGAGACGCAAGCGGTAGAAATCACCGGAGATGACGATGGGGTTGACGTCGTGCGCTTCGGCCATGATGGCGGGGATGTGGGAGGACTCGTCTTCGCTGAGTTCGGAGGGGTTCAATTCAAAGCCGAAGGAACCGCACATTTCTGCGACGTGCGCGCGGTATGTTATGGAGATGTTGCGTTTCGTCACACCATTCGGCACGGCGGAGACGTGGCAGCCCATGGCTGAGGGTGGGTATGCGAGGGATGTGCCGAGCTGGATCGTGAGACGGTTGGCGGCGTCGGTGTTGTCTGACGTCCAGGATTGGGGCCAGTAGTGGAGCAGACCTGCGTCGAAGCGGCCGCCACCTGAAGCGCAGCCTTCCCAGAGGATGTCCGGGTAGGAGGTGGTCAGGTCGTCGATGACGCGGTAGAGCCCAAGGATGTAGTCGTGGTCTGCGGCTGGGTAGGGCATTTCGGAGATGCCGCGGTTGTTGTCCCATTTGATGTATTGGATGTTGGCCGAGTCGAGGAGTTTGTGCATGAAGTCGATGATGTAGTCTTGGACTTCTTTCAGGCCGAGGTTGAGGACGAGTTGGCTACGGGTGAGGGTTCGGGGGTGGTTGCCGGTGTACATGACCCAGTCTGGGTGCTCGCGGTAGAGGGTGGAGTTGGGGTTGACCATTTCTGGCTCGACCCAGATGCCAAATTGGAGGTCCTTGGTGGAGTTGAGGACGGTGAAGTTGTTGATGTCTGAAATGAAGGGTCTGAGGCCGTCTGGGAACTTGGCTGGGTTGGGGGTCCAGTCACCGAGACCCATAGTGTCGTTGTCACGAGGGTACTCCACGCCGAACCAGCCGTCGTCCATGACCATGAGTTCGATACCGAGCTCTTCTGCCTCGCCGGAGAGCTGGACCATGGAGGTGTCGTTGATGTTGGCGCCGAGGCCTTCCCAGGAGTTGAGCAAGATGGGGCGGGTCTGCAGAGTCTGCTTGCCTCTCGAGAGGTGGTTCCTGTACAGGTCGTGGAGAGATCGGGACATACCGCCGAGACCTTGTGCGGAGTAGACTGAAACTGCTTCAGGTGATGTGAAGGTCTCGCCTGGCGCGACTGGCAAGCTGGCATGAAGTGGGTTCAAGCCGAGAAGGATACGAACATCACCAGTAGAGTACCGCTCAGCGGACGCCGCGAAACTTCCAGTGTACACCAAGTTGAAACCCCACGCCTCGCCGCTAGATTCGGTAGTGGTGGGTGACTGAAGCGCAAAGAAAGGGTTGTGCAGGTGTGAAGAATAACCCTCGCTGCTTCGGAAGCTGGTCTCGCCATAATCGATTCTCCTCTTCACGCGGTTGGCCTCGTGAGACCAGTCACCCTGGAGCTCGATCATGTCCAGCTCTTGGTTGGGCAGATCGATGCTGAAGCTGGCTGCTCGCTCGATGCTGATGTTGCTTGTGCCATTGTTTGTGATCTGGAAGGAGCGTGCGATGGCGTTGTACTTTGGGAAGACGGAGTACGACAGCACAGCAGTCACGTCGCTGTAGTTGTCGTACAGCGTAACGAGGATGGTCGACACATCTCCACTCCCGCCATATGTCGCTGGAAGGCCAGGAAGTTTCGGCTTGCCGTCCACAATCTGATGGGATTGGTAGTTGAATTCTGACACGGTGTTGCCATCTGCATGCTTGATGTGGATCGCCGGCAGACGGAACTCTGCCCCTCGTCCAATGTCTGGAAACTCGCGGCGGATGTTGCTGAGTCCGGTGTTGGGAGGTCTCTGGTCGACCCAGCCACCCTGGAAGAGGCTGACGGGCGGGATGAAATCGTTCACGGAACCACCCCAGTGGTCGGAGATGAGCTCGCCCGAGGCTGTGTCGACGTGGAAGAGGTACGAGGCGTTGTTGGCGGTCAGGGTGAAGTTCGTGCCGTCTGCTGTGATGGCTGGAAGATTTCGTCAGCATGCATGTCTTGAAAGTGGCAAGGAGATGGGAAATACCGTTCTGGCCTGCCGCCAGGCCCGCCAAAAGAGTTGCTCCGGCTAGGACAGTCTTCATCTTGATGATGTCGAATGATTGTGCACGCCTGTCTCTTTCTCGCAAGTTGGAGATGGCTGCGAGATATATACAATCTCTGCCGTCGCCGCCGGGGTACGGCTCTTGGCCGTGTGTTCCACAGCGTTAGTCTGCGGAGATGTGTCGGGATGTGGAGGCACGTGGTTGATTCTGCTTTGCCAGGAACCACGCACAGCACGGCATTACGGGCCTTTGGCCGGGGACTCTGAGAAAGTCAAGACCTCGTTAAGCTAGGCATTCGTCTCAACGACGACATCAGCTCGTTGGCGGTGTGGAGAGTGGAAGCTGCTTGGTGATTTGGAGGCATACATGTCCACATCGACTTCTGCTCGCATTCGTCTCGCATTGTCATTCACGCCAATAATGCCCCGGCATCTGACGGTGTCTGGGGCAAGCGTCGTGCGGGGAAATCGCTGCCAGTCAGGAACGCTTCCATTTTTGCAGTGCTCCATTACTTGATGCTAGAATCGATCAAGAGTGAGATCAACTTCGTGGAACATGGGCCTCAGATCTTGCAGAAACAGTGACAAGCCCCGACAACCATGAAAGACTAGGCCATGACTGAGTCGCCGTCATCTCGAAAGTCATTCCCGGAGCAAACATGACGCTGTCTGTGCTGTCAAAGCGTCCAAGAGGATGCCGAGACCTCGACCTCATCGGTGTGTTTTCGGCGGCCTCGACACCGGGATGTGAGTCCACCTTCTTCACCTGGCAACCAGACATCTTCGAAGTCTTGCACGATGTTCCAGAAGCGGTCAAGACATGCCACCGAGATCAGGCCGCAAGACTGTGGAGAGATGTGGCACGATGCGGAGTGGTGAAGGTTGGGTAGGCACGATCCAGCCATGTCAACCAGAGATCCCGGTGCATGTCGATGCCATTGAGAACGACTGGTATATCCAGCCATTCAAATACCTTACCGGGCTCGGCACCAACCGTGCGGCCTTGCGGGTGGTCAGTTGCAAGACATGAGGAGACTCGAGATGTCGCGGAATCCTCAATTGTGTACGCCGCAGTGCAAGACAATTGTGCACCGCACAGCCGACTACAGCTCGTCTAGCTCGATCTTCCTGCGAAGTAACCATTGTCAATAACATTCTGTGTCGGTGTTGGAGAAAGTACGGCCCGTTCACACACCGTAGTGGATTCAAGATTTCTGGCCTTCCTCGTCTTCCTGGTCCCAGGGAAAGCCACAGACCACTCTGGCGTCCCAGCGCATGAAAGAGTCTGACGAATACACATCTTCGTCAGTGCCTTCTCCAGCCAGCGCTGTAACGATCGTTGCCATAGTCAGAATACGATTTCGTGCGCTTGAAGATTCCCTACATAGCGGCAGCGAAGAACTCTTTTGGTAGACCCGCTTTACGGGCAATGGCGGACAATCCGAAATCCCAACACTCGGAGGCCTACTCTTCCAGGTATCGCAGCAACGGAGAATTCTCTGGTAGCTCATCGTATGCCTTCTTAACGCGCGCAGTTGACGAGGTCAGCAAAGGATTCTCCTCCAAGCGATCGACTTTGAAGTGATGTATAAGACTATCGCACAAGTCTTGTACACCGCGGCGGTCGGCGAGAATGTAAAGGTCAACATCGTCATCTTGAAACAGCGCCGTCAAGGCCGGGTTCCGTTCACCATCAGGGTTGAAAATATCCCGGTATCTCGAGGCCTCTGCTCGAAAGACACGGGACTGGAAATCGCTTCCAACGTCATCCAGAGCATCCAGCGCTTGTGCGTTCTCGAGTGCTGGCAATGCCCGGCGCCTGGTGTAGACCCATTCGAGCATCAGAGCGACAATCGACGGTCTTTCCGATTGCAATACCACGTCACCAGTCCCAGATTCCTGAAACCTGCTTTCAAAAGCCGCCTTGAAGAACGTCGAACAGTCAGACATCAGCGCTTTGTGTACAGTGAATTGCATCGCCCGATGTCCTACTGTAATGGTTCCCACGGCCTCTTCCAGTGGCGAGGGGAGCTGATAGCATCGCGTAAGAGCTTTCTTAGGCGGCCTTTTGTTTTCAAATACCTCGTTGCAGGTTTTAGTCATCCCAAAATGGCTGTGATTTTCGCAAAGGGTCTGTTCTGCAAAGAAGCACTCGGGCCGCTTCTGCACATCAAGGACTGCTCGGAGAACCCCGGCTATGTACGCAGGACTGAATGACGAAGGTTTCTTTGGGTAACGTGCAATCGGCATCGTGCAGGCACATCGCCGTGTCGACGCACATGAAGTCCGCCATTGATGAGCCAGAAAGCTCATCGTCGTCGAATACCGCTGCCACCGCCCTAGCGCTGACGCTTCGATGTGCCAGCTTGTTCTGAATCCATAGCTGGGATATGGCGAGATCCATCAGGTCTGGCATGTCCCATCTCTTCGCACGAGCATAGACGGCAACGAGATCCTCATCTTCCCAGACAGTAATGTCCTTAGCTTCGAGCCGTCCACCATTGCCTTTAGCCATACGAGGTGAGACGGCCTCTCCAAGGCTTTCAACTCCTTTGGGCTTCCGATACGAAATAAGCTCGCCAGTATACAACCACGCCAGTGCTGACGCGAGGATATCCCCATCGACATCGGCCAATTCGCAGACTGTGGCAGGCGGGCTCTGTGCGAACGCTCTTTGCACATCGTCGTAGAGGCTCGGGGCTTTGGCTTGGAGGACATCGGTATGCACTGCGAAGATGCGGTCTGAGTCCAAGGTCCTAGCTGCAGCGTCTGGCAATACCGCGTGCTGCCTCGTAGCTAGAGGGAGAAGACCAAAGATACATCGGGGACGATGGTACAGATAGTTGTTTGGCATTGGTGGTTGCTCGTCATCTTCCTCGCCCTGTTGCTCTTCAGGGTCTTCCCCATCCGGTTGCTCTTCAGAATCATCTGCAGCGACATCACAAGGGTCCTCGTCCGCAGTTCGTCGTGGCGTTGGGGCTTGATCTTCTTGCTTGTACTTTGTCGATCGTGATCGGCACCTTTGCGCTTCCGTGTACCGTTTGAGGCAGGTTTGGGTCCCGCCATGCTGTACAGAGTGTGTGGTCGTCGTCGGCAGGTGCTCAATGTAGAGGAAGAAGGAGACGCGAAGAACGCGCCGTAGCGTGTTTCTTGGACATGATCGGCAGGGCACGGAGCTCGGCCCGAGTGGTCGCGAAGTGGAGGGTTGGCATTTGTGCCTTCCTGAACAGTTCTTCCTTCCTTCGACGAACATCAGCATATCTATCCAGCAGTCCACAAGTCGTTTCCATTCTTCGAATCTGCTATCCTGAACACTCTTCCCCTCAGGTTCCCGCTTCTAACCATATGCGTCGCTGCGAGAAGGGCTACATCCTCTGGCCACAAGTCCACAATGCTGAGATGCCTCTAGCCACGATGAGCTGCACGAAACCGTCCTGAAGTTCGACGATTATGCCTCGAGTGCAGTCTAATGCCCGATTTTGATGACACGACTGACGGCAAAAACATCTATCGGAACGTTGTCATATGCCATCACAACCAGCGGCGTAGTTGTCGTGACGAGCTCTAAGCACGTCTAGTCGTGTGAACAGTGTCAGAGTAGCGTGGAACCATCGCTAGGAAGCGATGGTGCTACACAATGGATGGGACACCCACATTCTCCCGTACAGCATCATGTCAGAACAGCGGTATATAACCTTGCACACGGCCATGGAGCCAGCTTCACCGTCTCCGACATGGATAACACTGATGAGTGGTGCTCGGAGACTCACGGCACGGCTACAGGCACGGCTACATCATCACTGTTGCTGAAAAAGCTCTTCGGTGCAGCATTCTCTCCTAGTCAGAGAGAGAAGATGGAATCCAGCTCAACTACCTCCAAGCAGGGGTTGGCATGATCATTACAATCATCTGTCCTCACAACTCCCGTCTGCGCAGCAAGGCAACGGCTTCTCTGCTGCCTCCAGAAGCCCTCGTCGAAAAGATTGAGAAGGCCAACCTATTCTCATTCTCTATCGACATGGGCCCAGCTCCATGGTCATCGCATTTTGCACCTTCTCGTCTCTGCAGTGCTGGGCTTGCGGCATGTTGATGTGTGACTAAGATATGATGATACGATACATGTGTAAATCAGCACGAAAAGACATGAGCTTGTAGGCACGTGGTAGGTCAAGAAGCATTCGCCGATCATGGTCTATTTACATGAGTTCCACGATGCAATGTCAGCTGTGTGAAGAGAGACCATCTTGATGCATGGCTCACGGTCAGGCTTCAAGCACAGCTCCCACCAATCACCTGCTTTGCCTATCAATATTTCAACATTTTCAAGAGCCCTTTGCGCATCTTGAGCGGCTTCAAAATCCATCTGTCATGTCGTTGTCGGCGTCCCATGACTTAGCAGCTAACCTAAGTACTAGTTCTAACCTCAGGCCACAACTCCCGAGCTTCGGAAGCGAGCTCCGCCATCTCCTTCCCGCCTGTTTTCTGCTGTCCGATCACCCACGATCTTCTTCACAACACATTCGCTCTGCATCATACGGACTCTGAGCATGTGGATGTATGACGACTGCCTCGCGCCCTCCGCAATGCACCCCTTCACACCTATCTCGCAAGCCCACCTCACGCATCACGCGACGCGGTCGAGCGAGTACCAAGCAACATTGCCTTGAAGCGAAAAAGAGCAAGAGGAGCAGCAGGTCGCAGACACAGATCTAGGGCGATGCGACATGGCGATATCGTACGCAGCAACAGTGTAGGAGTATGTGATGGGTAACGGACAATGCGCAGATGCCGGCTCTGTTCGTTCTGGCTACGGACGACGGCGTAGGCAGACGGTAGGTCATCAGCGCTTTATCTGGCTTCAGCGCGGTGGCTCATGGTTCGGCCGCTCATGGGCAAGGAGACGGTGTTGTTTCAGAAGTGATCAGGCACACGGACAGGCACTTGGAATTCTGGTGATGAGGACACAGCACCGCGACCGTGACGACCAGCGAGACATGCCGCCCGGCAAAAACTCACAGTCAGGCTTACGCTGGGTCGTGTATGCGTTTGGTTCTTCCACCGAGCATGCGGCTGTCGAGACACCAGGCCTGGCCTTCTCTCCAGCGCTTCCCGCGCCGACAGTAGATATGCTGGCAGCGCCATGCCACTGCTGTGATGCTCTCATGTTGCGTGAAGGCAAGCTTTACATGCAGCAGCTTCTCCAGGTACAAACCGGATGGTCTTCGCCTACTGCGAGCAGCACTGTTGGCGAAAGTGTTCAAGTGCACACCCGAGGGAGAACAACCGCAAAGTCGTCCGCTATGCCGGAGTGCTGTGTCATGGAGAGGAAACATTCTACGAATGGCAGGTTCCGTAATGGAAGCTGCCAGGTCCGGCGAGTCGCGCCCGCTATTTCGTATTATGCAGCGCAATCGTTCTTTCACATCTTCTCTCCGTCGTCCACGACTTCCCTGGGCTACCTCCTTCGTAAGCACGGCGCACATCCTGGATCTGCCCGACGAGCTTCTGCTTCAGATCTACGAAGACATCTTCCGCCACATCCGCCACAGGAACCAGTTCCGACGATGCCTTCGCGCCGCTCCCACCCGCCGCCTTCTTCGCATCATGCGAGACGCCATCACACAACGAATCCAACTGCGCGTCTGCGTCGCTCTCGGCGCACTTCATCACGTGCGCTGCCTCCTCGACCCCGACGCCGAAGACGTCTGCATCAGGTTCCCGATCGTGACATTCGAAGGAGAAAAGAGACACTCGGCAGAGCTCAAGAAGCTGAATTTCGGCCGTGTGCCCTCAAACATCCCAAACTGGCTGGAGGGCGCCCACAAGATCAGGGTAGACATCAAGTGCTATGAAGATGAGGACGTGGACCTTGCGGTACAGATCGCACACAGACTGAGGTGGCAATTTTTGAATGTGCGTCGATTCATAGTCGACGTCGGCGAGCCATACGGTCAAGCTTTCCTGGACAGTTGCCATGCCATGAGCGCTCGATGGCTCCCAGCGGCGACGAACGTGTCGAAGAGCGTTTCACGCACTTACAAGGACAACTGGAAGATCAACGAAAGGACTCCGCCGGCTTCGCTCCCGTGGACATCTCGATACGACTACACTCAAGAGGTGCTGACTTGTTTGCGCTCATGGCATAGACTGTTTCTCGATCCGCTCTTCGAGGCTAGGAAGCCTTTCATTCCTGAAATCCGACAACGCACCGCACAACTTGTGAAGGCATGCTGTGAGGACACGACCTTTGAAGAATATGCGGCAGCGCATGTAGCCGCTTGCCGAATTCGGAAATGCCTTCGAAGTAGCTATGGGACGAAGATACCACAGATTCTAGATGAGGAGACGTTCTGGCGGATGTGCGAGCTTCGGCTGCTGCCTGAGGCTACACTTGGACACATTCGGGCTGTCATCGGGATTGGACCCTATAGATCACTCGATGGAGCGGTCAGAGAAGCGCTTCGTGCTTTGATTGAAGCGCATGGGCTTGTGGCTGTAAGATTGGCATACCAAGTCCGTAATCGCTTCAGAAGTTCTCTGGATCCTCGGAATACTGGCATTAATGCACGACTGGTTGCCATGGAGAGAAGGGTTACTGGTATTGAGCCTGGAAGTTATGTGGGGCCTGATATACTTAACCATCGTCCCGAGGAGCAGGATCCCCGAGATGCGAGTCGGGCCACGAAGATTGTTCAGGTGCCAAGTGAAACTGGTGCGACGGTTCGATGTCCCACGCCGAGGGAGATGCGTGCTCTTTGGTCTGATGGCGCTGCTCAGTCGGGATTTCTGAGTCCTCAGTGTAATCATGGACCGCCCACTACCGGATCGCCGCTATCGAAGCTGAGGACTCGTTTGCGAAAGTTCTTCAAGGGCTTGTCACCGAAGCGAGTGCTGCAGCGGAGCGTCAAAGGGAAGCAGATGGCTAGAGGCGTCTCTGTCTGATTTCGGAAGGCTCAGGACCACCTTCGAGGTATCTCCTACTTTTCAGCGTCGAACATCAACGGCGGTGCATTGTGCCGAGCAGTCAAGAGCCCCAGGCGTTCTTGCGATTCGACATTGCATCTCGCGGCGGGCCTGGAAACCATCACCACTGGACCTGCACCTGGGCACTCCATGGCTTGATCGACAGGACCTGAGATCGGATTACACGATTCCTGCTGCCGACAATGGTGATATACGATGCAGCAACTTCGTTTATGTTGTGGGGAGCGAAGTCGTGGGGGCAAGTGGGCACTACTGCAGGTACTATTGGGCTTGACTCCGCCAATGCCCATGCAATTGTTTTCGTCGACGTTCTGTCCCTTGATGTGCACGACAGGTCACTCGTCGGAAGCATACGTACGTGATGAGTACAGCAGCTCATATTCGCCCACTGCGGCTGTCATACGGTCACAAGACGTCGCAAAATGCTCACTTTTTGGCTGCTCGACACGAACCAGGGTATTCTTGACGCGACTCCACCACTTCCGCGACGCACTTCTTTCGTGCTTTCGCGACTTCAATGGACTGATCAACGAGCTCAGTAAGTATCACCTTCAACATGGGTCCAGAAGAAGCAGCACAGCCTGCACAGTACATCTTCGGCCGCGAGAATCGCGAGTTCGTCGTTAACGCGCAAGCTACAGCTGACAGGATCTTCTCACGCCGGAGCATCACGAAAAGCAATCGGAATCAGCAGATCAAGGCAGAGATCGCACGACGACAAGCACAAGGCGTACCGGCCACCATCCATACGGCACGACCGAGCAAACGCAGACGAGGTCCCGATGACCAGATCGACGACGACGAGCGCGACCGAGTGCTACGACCGAAGAGAAGAGCAGTAGCACAGAACAACCAAGTTTCGGCTGAGCGGAGAGCAATCAGAAAGCAGGCGCGGCCAAGAGGTGATCCCAAAGTACGATGCTGGGACTGGATGCTACACAACGGCGATATGCACCATGCGAGGAATGGCTCGGCCTTCGACACATACGAAAAGATCAACGAGGAAGTGAGCACCCCATTGGCCCTGGGAGATGGCATCAAAGCAGTCGGCATTGGCACGGTCAGACTGGAGGCGAAATGAGCCGTGGACAGCTACGACATCTGTGTCATCACTCTGCATGATGTGCTGCACATACAGGGTATGCCATGCAATGGTATATCGCTCGTGAAGCTAGCCGACGCCGGCCTAAATTGGCGAATGGGAAGTGCTCAATGAGGTATGATCATCACGGAACCCACAGGCTGTCCGGTTTTCTATGCGATGCTGTTCAAGGGCTCTGGCGGGTGGCTGAATCGAGAGCGTCACTTGGGGATGATGAGCTGGTTGCGAAGTGCCCTTTGGCAGAGAGTGATGATGTGTCTTCGGTCAATGTTCGAGCGCTGAATCCTGCGAGGCTGGCTTATAAGGGCTGGTTGCAGCGGGAGCTGAGAGAGACGAAACAGAATCTTGGCTTTCGGTTGTTGGAGAATGACTGTGAGGTGGAGGGCTAAGATGGGATAAGTATACGTCGGCTACACAGTCTCCTGCGGAGGCTTGGGGCGCCCTGCACAAACTTGTGCTCTGGTCAGCATCGTGTCGCCTTTGCCTTTCTTCGACAGATGCAAGCCGGGGTACAGCGTTACCAGCACGAGGCCTTCATTCAATCTGTTCGCATCCTCCATCGTGGCTGCATCAAAAGGCACGCCGTGGTCTGGCCATACGAACTTGACCTCATCGGCTGTGACTGAGAGCTCGCTGGCCAATATCATCGCTTTCTTCAGCGCTTTGCCCAAGAACTTCAACCATGCTGTCTGGACTTCGATGTGGTTAGGTCGCGGTTCTCCATCTGGCGTCTTGTCGGACGAGTCTTTCGCTTGCACAGAAAGATGTTCGCAGAGAGCTTGGGTGAGATTTGCGGCCATACGATGCGCCTCCCAGCTGAAACTTCGGTCTTGGAAGCTGGGCTCTGCAATGGTCTGCGTGAAGGCTCGACGAAGCAGTGCGTCAGTGTTGATACCTGCGAGTCTGTCAGTATACCGAAGATCATCCGGTTCATGTCACGACTTACCGAAAGACTGCAGCTGGCTCTCAACACCTCCTTCCAGCATTCCCAAAGCTGTCTTGGCAGACGCCACCTCTTTGTTGCCATCTACGACTGGAGCCGCCGCGAAGACCTCCTCGAAGAAGAAACGACCGGCCACAGCGACCACCAGATGCCTGGACGGTACAGCTTTGCAGATCTTCGCCATTCCCTCTTCTGGCGGTTGTGGTCCGAGTAAACCTTTGTAAAGCTGTTGCAAAATGCCACCGCGGCTCGTGCTCAACGAAAACCTGGCTTTCGGTCCTTTGGGATGGCCGTCCTCGTACATTCTCCCATCGATGACAGTTTGGATGGCTTGTTGTATCTCCAACATTCCCTCCTCAAGTCGGGTGGCATTCAGGTGGAATTCTGTGGTGTTTGGGTAGAAGCGATCGCTCAGTGGAACAGCTGGTGCTGGCGGGACTTGCTCTGCGCCATGAACTTTCTGTTCAGTCTTCGAGGCTTCGGGGCTTGGGATACTCTGCTGCTGATTGTCGACTGGAAGGGAGGATCCTGGATTTTGCTGGTCTTCCTGCACCTTGCGTCTCTTCCGCGGGCTGTTTTCCTGTGTGGTTGACCCCAGCTCTTCTGAGACATTTGAGACCTGTGGAGTCATGCCAGTAGCACCGCTATCTGTGGTTGCATTGGACCGAGTGCGCGCCATTGCTGCCGTGACCGGATCTTCGTTACGGTGCAGGGTAAACTCCTTCTGAACAGACTTTACTGCGCGGCTTTGTTGTTCCACGATGTCTTTGTCTTCGGTCGTCTTTTGAAGGAGAGTCCGCAGTGTCTTCTGTTTCTGGCAAGGCGCTCGGACCCTGCTGCTTGTCGCCTGGTCGAAAGAGTCGTTCCTGCTGATCTGCCGACCAAGCATCCAACCCAAGGCGATACATTCCTTCGCCAAGACCCAGCTCCTGCTTGAACTCCTTCAACAACAGCACAAGCTTATCTGGGCTCATGGCAGTAGTTCTGCTCGCCGACTGCATTTGCAGTTTCTCCGCCTTGATCACTTTCGCAGCAGCACCCACTCTGTCCCGTGGAATCGTCCAGCGCTTGTCCTTCTTCTCACGTGCTTGTTGCATGTCCACAAGCGCATGGCGGACTGCGTGGAGCTCTAGCTCGGTCCACGGGAAGGGTGTTGGTGCCGGTGTGGCTGGCTTCTGGCCTCTTTTTCGTTTCGAAGCCATGTTGCGAAGAGGGGATCGTGGTGTGTGTTGGAGGTTGGGGAAGAGGTGGAGGCAGTTGTCTTCATCCAAATGCAAAGAGAGTGATGATGAATTAATTTGTCTTCACGAACAGGAGACTGATGATGAAGGAAGTTAACCTCACCGACAGGAGACTGATGACGAAGCACGCGCGTTTAGTCTAAGACAGTCAAGCGCGAACCATCGGGAGAGAACGCCTTCTCACGATGTTCTGCGAAGAAAGAAGTTTGCTGCTGCACACGGATCATGACGCTAGTCTCGGATGCGTTCCAGGATCACGGTCATGTCAAAAGAGCATGCAGCCTCCCGTGTACTTAATATCCCGGAACACCGCACTTCCCATATGCACTTCCAAGGAAGTCCTTTGTCTGCATACAAGACTTGATGTCTTGTATCTGTTGCCATGAAAGACCTGCATTACCGCACCGACACTGTCTTCAGAGGGCGATGCTTATGCGTCAGTCTGCCTTGGCACACTGTGTGGAAGATGAAGCCTGGCTTGAGACTCTTGTCTCAGGGCAGCTCGCCGCAACGTGGCAGCATGGGCGCGCACGACTACCTCGTGAGTGAACATCCTATTTGGAACCAACTCCAGTTCCTGCCAGGCCATCACACGTTATTTCCAGGCTTCACACCTGATTGAAATCAGTCACAACCACACTTCCGCATATCTGGGTCTGTGCGTCACACAGAGCATGTCCAACGACATCGTCCCCGCCTCATCCATGGGCAGCTCCATGCTTGTAGGGCAGCTGGACGAGAAAAATCCGGCCAACTACAGTATTCACGCAGCGCACGACTGGGGCACCAGCACATTCTCCACAGGCTATGAATTTGTGCTGAATGGAACTGAGCCCAGCGCAGATCAGACCAATCTCCTTCGCCTGGAAGACGGAAAAGACGAGATAGCGCAGACTGTCGCCATAATATGCGAGCCTGATCGAACATGGCGACTCGTGTGGCGCGGCGAGCTCAAGTCTCTTCCAGCGACTCAAGATGTGTCTATACCCATCGAGCGTTCGTGACGAGGTCCGTACGGACACACCACATAAGCTGGATCAAGCCGCGGCTCTATGTGATAATTCCTCCGACTGGACAATCGAATGGCTGATTACGCAATTCTTGATTGTGATCAAGGCGGCTTTAGAGACGGCCCTCATAAATGATGTTCGATCGAGGTGGAGTCGTGAGCAGCTTGGACTCATGAAAGTCCACAACTTCTTCACTGTACCAGAGATTACCACCTTCACTACCCGCATTGCATTCCAGGACATCGTTCGCAGTGCTGGGTTTGAAAGCTCCACGTTGGTGACTGAAACTGAGGCTGCTGCAGCGTGGCGGGTTCACCAACTCTCGAAGGACTGGCACAACTATCCCTACCTCGTTCCTGGCGCCAAGATCGTAATCGCAGATGGAGGCGGGCTTACTTTGAATGCGGCTCGGTATACCATCGATGGCTCTGCACAAGATGGCGCTGCGCTGAAGATGCACCCCGATGGATCGCCGGTTGGTACCGACTGTGGATCGGAGCTACTGACCATGCGTTGTCAGGATCATGTTCGTACGGTAGCTGCAGATCAATATGGTCATCTGGACGCGTGTCTCCATAAGTTTGGTATCAGCAAGGAAGAATTTGACCGGTCTGTGGCCATGTCATTTGAGCCCCTCAAGAAGGAGTTCCCAGAAGTTGGCTCCTCGGTAATCAGCGTCGGAGGGATACTCCGAGAAAATGGGGAGCTGGAGTTTCTCGATGTGAGAGTCTCGAAGTAAGTTCATTCCCGTATAAGCGCCATGGCAATACCGTCACTAACAACCAAGTGAAGACGCCTCTTCTTGACCTGGTTCAAGGAGACCCTTGATCGCATCATCACTGTACTTGATCAACTCATCGAGCCCGGAACTACCATGCTCTTGTTCACTGGTGGCCTGCTACGCAATCCATACCTCGTGAACGGGCTGAAGTCAGTATACAGTGACAGAGGCATACATATGCCCGACTCAGCCACAACCGTGAGCAACGCAAGGTGAGTACCCCATACCACAGCGCGATCAAGCAATACTGACCACAGAGCGTAGTGACACATCCGTGGTCAAGGGTGCGCTTGCCCGCTTCATTGTGCGACCAATCCAGGCAGATCGGACCCTGTGTCTCGGCATCAACGAGAAGTCGCCATACAACCCGGACAATCATGTCGACATTCTGCTCCATGAAGTGACAGCTGCTGAAGCGGGCACTCCCAGCGACCGCGTTACAAAACTTGATGGGCAGCTTTACGCTCTAGATCGGTTTCGCACCATACTTGCCCCTGTGAGTATCGTGCCCCCGATCTTTCTGCGTAGAAAGGCATCACTGACAACAGTGACCAGGATGCATTCGTTGGCTCGCGCAACCTTGACGAGGCAGTAGGTGTCTGGCAAGAGTTCAGTGTCACTATCGAGAAGCCTACACTCGAGACCGCCGTCTACGAAACTCGAACGGGCAATCCAGATAATGGTCCTATCTTCAAGACGAATCTGGACTTCCAAGACGACATCCGCGTGTATCGGCACGTTAAGCGCACCATCGACGAGGCAACCATGAAACAGTATCAGCATAGGCTACCGCATGGTGCATCTGGCGCACGGCACTATCGAGTTGTCGCACGGCTCCGGGCAAGAGGAACTTGGCCCAATGAACACCTTGAACTGGTCCTGGGGCCAGGGAAGGGTGTTCTCCGAGCTCGAAGAGAGTTTGACAGTAAGTGCCCACCCGCACTCTGCACACTCGTACTCATACTAACAAGAACACTCAGCCGCCGACCTCGCAAAGTTGTCCGAAGATCGCATGACACAGCTTGGCACAGATGAGCTGCACAACGGGCTCTTTCCCTCCACGCTGCAGCGCAACAGACACCACACTCCAGCCGCGCATGTACCTGCTACGCCCATGGCACCTCTGATCATGACACCGCAGCAGTCAGTAGCAGAGCCCACCCCGGAGATCAGATCAGTTGCATCATCACCACTCTTCATGCCACAAGACAGCCCACTAGCCTCCAGAGCAGCGAGCGATCGTGTCCTCGAGCAGTTCGAGACCGACGAGGAGTCAGACACCGGTGATCCAGGGCCGTCGAACAATGGTGAACACAACTTGTCAACTTCCGAAACAGCACGAATGTTTGAAGAGCATGATGCATCGTCAACGGACCAACAAAAGAAGAGGCGCAAACGTGTTGAAGAGCCAGAGACTACGAACTATGAAGGACTTGCAAGGCCAGGAAAACTGCCTAGGGTTCCACCACGGTCCAACGGCTTACCGAGGGTGAAGACCTTGATGCCGAAGAATTTGAGGAAGGATGTGTATGATGGACCATGATGACCTCGCTGAAACAATTGCATTACTTCCGCGCGCACGCTATCCTATCCACAGAAACAGTCGCGTCTCACTGTCAACTGACTCCGCTCAATGCTATCATTACGCCTTCTCATCATAGTCTGCCCTTGGCCTCACAGCTGGTCGCCAACCAGTTCTCACGATCGTGCCGCTCCGTATCCTAACGACCTTCGCCCCACCAAATCTGTCGACCCTGTCCTGGTATCGCAGCCAACCGACGACGACCTGGACGAACTATGCAGTGTATCAGTCTCATGTCCGCGAGGAGATTTAGGTAGAGCTTATGTACACTTACCTCGAGGGACATCTACAACACCATACCCGCGGTAGTTCCGCTCAGCAACATCCAGACGCTGACGCTGCCACTGCTCAGCTGCGTAGCGACGATCCTGCTCCTTCTGAAGCTGCTGCTCGTAGTACACTGCCCGCTCGCGCTCGCGCTCTGCCTTCTCGCGACGAAGGTCGCTGGAGTCCTTCGGCTGGATCCTGTACTCGGACTCTTCAACGGAGTCCCAGCGTCCGCGAGTGTCCTTCTTCGAGTCTCTGGTGCTGTCCTTCTTCGACTGGCTTCTCTTCTCGTGCGTCTTCTTGCTCTTCAAATCTCCGTCCTGCTGCAGAAGTTCGCGATACTCGTAGTGCTTCTTCTTGTACTGTTGGTACTTCTCGAAGTCGTCGCGAGTAGTCGGGGCCTCAGATGATCCGGTCTCCTTGCTCTTGCCCTTTGTGCTCTTGTATTGCTTGTACTTGTCTTGAGCAGTCTGGGTCGTCTTGGATGTGGAGGTCGTGGTCTTTGGCTTGGAGCCGGTTTGAGTCGTCTTCGATGTGGATACAGTTGGCTTTGACTTGGACCCGGTCGTGTTACTCTCTCGAGTGGTCTGAGTCTTCTGCGGTGATGATGTGGTCGTCTTCCTTGATTTGGACTTCTTCTCCTCTGGCTTTGGCTCGGGCAGGAGTGGTCTCATCCTCTCGCGCATCTGAGCGCCACGCATGTCGCGAATAGCTGCACCATAGCCTTCGATCTGGCCGATGTTCCGCGCGTGGCGCTCGCGCTGTCTGGCTTCATCGCGCACCATGATTGGGCTGAAGCGATCTGGATAGAAGTAGCTATCCATCTTCGCTGATTTGGTGGACGATGTAGTGCTGTGATGTGTTTTAAAGGGGGTCGTCGCAGGCTGTTAGTTGAAGTGGTGGTGTCGATGAAGAGACGACTGCTCGGAACGAACGCTGCAGATTTATTGCTCGCGCCAAACTGTGCACAGACACTGTTGGTGAATGCTTCTTGGCTTGCCCAGGTGACTCGCAGTTCTCCCGCTTCTAGCAGGCGCTGTTCACCAGGAATCTGAGCGCAATCTGTGTATCAGCAGATCTCTTTATAAGGCGACCGATGGTGTGAGTATTCGGCCAGCCCGGACATACCGCTGCCCGATTGGAAAGACATCATGGCCAAAGTGCAAATTCGATCTCATTACTTCGCGCTACATACTTGTTGTGAAAATCAATTCATCGTTCCAATTTGGTCCCCGACCCACCAATTTTGTCTCCTTCACGTATCTTTCCCCGTTCAACATCCACCATTTCCTTCCTCTCTCTCCTTCACCATAACCATAGGTCCCTTACTTCGAGCCCGGGATCAAACCTTTAGTAAGACCTCCAGTAAGCCCGCCGGTGAGGCCGCCGGTGAGACCACCAACTAGTCCGCCAAGACCACCGGCAGCGCCGCCACCAGTCAAACCACCCAAAAGACCACTCAGAAGACCAGTGATTGGTAGCTTGCCGAGAATGCCGCTGACGGCGCTAGTGTCGACGTCTGGAGCAACAGCCTGGATACCAGTTGCACCAAGCTGAGAAAGCAGGATGTAAGAGACAGTCGCTGGCAAGTTGGCAACCAGTGGCTGCAGGGAAGAGACGACCTGGACGAGGTCGGTTGGGTTTTCGAGGAGCTGGCCGAGTGGGATGGCACCACCAGTCGCATTGGTGAGGACGTAAGTAGCGGTGGCGAGATCTGGAGTGTTGAGCAGCAGGACAGCGGACTGGATGGCTGGGAGATCGGTGAGCTGAGCGAGACTGCCGAACTTGCCGATGTTGAGGACGGCGAGGGTGTTCAAGATGCCGAGCGACTGCAGGATCTGGCCGAGAAATGGGGTGTTCTGGAGGATGCTGGTGAGTGGAGCGAGAGCAGCGCTCTTGATACCCTCGACGAGAGGAGCGAGACCACCAAGTGGCAGTGGGATCTTCCTGGTCTACTAAGATGTCAGCAATGCTTTGGATCGGAATACAACTTGACTTACAACACCAAGAACAATGCTTCCCACACCACCAGCAGAAGCACCGCCAGACACACGAGAGACACCAAGACCACCGAGACCGCCAGTAAGGCCGCCGAGACCACCGAGGAGGGAGCCAAGTGGCAGGCTTGAAGTGATAGCACCAAGACCTGAGCCTCCAGTAAGACCGCCAGTCACGCCAGCAACACCACCAAGGTTGCTAAGAAGACCAGTGAGGATAGAAAGTGGGTTGCTGCCGCCGCCGAGAATGCCCGTGAGGCTTGAAAGTCCACCGGCGACACCACCGAGCAGACCGACAATGGTATTGACAAGATTACCCAGTGGTGAGCCCGCACCGCCGAGAGCGCCGAGCAGAGCACTGATGGGGTTTGTGGGGCCAAGCGGCACGCCGTTTCCGCCAATAAGGCCAGTGACCGAGTTGACGTTTCCACTGCCAGTCAAGGCGGTCAAGGGGTTGCTTCCACCAGTAAGCCCAGCGAGAAGGTTACCAAGCCCCTCAAGCTGACGCTTCTCCTTGACGTCCTCTGGGTCGTTAGAGGTGTCCTTCTCACGGCTGGCGAAAGTGACACCAGCATCTGCGCCGGCGCTGGCAGCCACGAGGGTGGGAAGAGACTCCAGAGCGTCGAGGATCTGCGATGGTAGAATGGATGGAGCGGCTGGGAGCTCTGCGCCGGCGGCAGAAGCAAGCTTGTCAAGGGCAGAAGCGATACTGCCGGCAATCTCTACAAGAAGACCACCCTTGAGCTCATTGACGATGTTCTGGACATCTGGAGCAGCGGTGATCTCTGGGATGCCGCCAATGACGCCAGTTGGCAGGTCATCTGGAACGTAGTCGGCTGGGAGTGTCGTCTGTACGGAGACACTGCCATCAAGGACCGATGAGACGATGTCGGTGACCTCGGCGTTGGCTGGAAGTGCACCCAGAGACTCAATGAGAGCTGTGTTGGACAGTGGCACCGTGGTTGGGACCACGATCTCGATGTATCCTCCAGTTGGAAGAGTGTCCAGGATAGCTGGGAGGGTGATGCTTGGACCTGCATTGACAATGCCGGTAGCCTCATCGACGACGCTGCCGACAACTGGGACATCGTCAATAGCACTTGCGATAGGGTTCACAAGAACTGGGGGAGAGGCCAGAGCCTCAGCAGAGGCAGATGAGGACGCAGCAGCAGCGGCCTCGGCGTTGACAATGCCACTCACTGAGATGATGGTCAGTACAGTTTCAAGCAAAGATGTGGTCAAAAAAGCCCACAGTTGAGGTTGCCAGTGAGGTGTATACCAGCCTGTGGTGCCGCCCGGGCAAGACCAGCCAGGACGGCGAAGGGAATGATCATGTCGGCCATGATGAGTGAGCGACTTTTCAATGAGTGACAAGTGGCTGATATCGTTGAATGATGGGACGTTCAGTGCACTGCTCTGAACTTGCTGTCTTGCGGAAAAGAAAGCATGTTGGGCGGTCTGCCGGGAGGTATCTATACCGTCCCAGAACACGGTGACCCAGTATTAATCGGCCGATGGCATTGGCAAGTATTGCGGCATGTATCGTGGTCATGCAAGGCGATTGAGAATGCTGTACTGCAATCCAAGCTTGTCTGACCTGGTGATGGTGCTATTTGCCCTATTCAGCACGAGCTTGGCCATGGCTGGGATGATGTGACATGCATTAGCGAAGAGAATGAAGCATACAAGCAACGTGATGGCACATACCCCCTCGTATAGTACCAGCAGTCTGTATCGGCATGCCGACTTGGCACATTCTCATCTTCCGTAGCAAGGGACTTCACTCCGCAATTCCTGCCGCACCACTTTCTCGGTGTCTCAACAACCCCGGACGGATACTGCCGGTATTTAGTGGAACACGGCGTTCTTTGACGTGGTCGACTGATCTCAATTTAGAGTGCGGTTCGTTGTATCAGAATGTTTCTCGTGCCGTGTTCTTGGAAGCTGATGCTGGAATGTCGAAATGTTCAAGCCTGCGGATATGCGAATACACGGGCATGAGTGCGGTATCTTCATAGAGACATGGTTGGCGGAAGCATTTTGTCAGGGTTTGCTAAGCAGTATGAGCCGTCTCGTCTTGACACTCAAGGCCAGCTTTGGCGTTCTTTTGCAGTCGTCATATCGCGACCATTGTAGTGAGAGTAATGCTTGTCCATCGAGGCATACGTGGAGCCTGGCGTACAAGGTACAACACCTGTCAGACAGTATCAGTCGCAATGACAGTCGAAATCGTCCTCGATTGTGACCAGCAGATCAGACGGAAGAACTCTGCTCCAGAACCATTTCGATCTTCTGGATACATGGAGTTTCCTCCAGCTCCGAAGGATGATCTGACCCGGGCAGACCAGCGAGACTTCCACGACGCTGGCGGACATTACAAAGCGTACTCCGACACGGTATACAGCACGATCGTCATCAGATGCTACAGCCAGCCACCGCTATAGTCGGTACTCAACCTTTCGACGAGCGATGCCGCTCCACAAAGTGATGATGCAAGTCGTTTTAGTCAGTGTTAGCACGGGAGAGGGCAACCACTCAGCGCGGGTCCGATATACACATGTTCTGGAAGCCGGCTTTCTCGTGGATGGAGTACCGTCAAGCTGCTCTATGCGCCGCTGCATGCTTCTCATCCGAGGAGGCTGCGACAGACGGGCTGTCGTTGCCCTCGTGCTCAGTCCAGTGACGTCTGTTAATCTTACTGCCGGCCGCGCAGTAGGATAACTCATCCAACAAGAAGGGTCACATGTCTGCCCATGATCAGGCTTCATATCAGTCGACATTGCGAAGGTGTCTGTTGGAGCCATGTTTGGAGAATGGCCAATGGTATCTGCCGTGGGCTCTTCGCAATTTGTGCCATTGACCATCATCTAGATCGTCCGGCCTCTTGACTCTCCGCAACGCCAACTGACCACCTCCTACGAGCATCTGACCCCTCTTTCAGCAATCGGCGACCTGACGCAGAGACCACATCGGATCGCCGAGGAGATGGTCAAGTGATGACTGCTTCAGATCCGCGGGCACGTGTTCCCGAGACATCATGTTCGATCCGCCTCATAGCTCCCTCATCGGTGTCCTGTACCACGATCCTGATGTTGGTGGCGCCGATGCGGTAGTCCGCGATGTGTACAGTGTGGTCGTAGGTTCATGGTGTCGCGAATGGACTCATGTCTGCATCCAGGAATCTGTCGTTTCCCACGAGAGCGGCCGGGAACACCGATGCGAAGGTATCCTCCATCGTGAAGTCTGAGCTGGGAGGTGTGGGGTTGGTGCCGCAACACATGTTACATGCGCCGGTTTGTAGATCGAGCCAGCCGGGACGACCCGAGAGATGCCAAAGAAGGTCAGAAGACCTCCTCCATCGATGCCTCTCCCTTCGTCTTTCCCGAACATCAACATTACCTTCGGCGAGCGACATGCTTTCGGTTCACGTCTTTGGTCTGATCCTGCTTATGTCTGATCCCACGCCGGCCTGCCGGCTCATGCTCCGCTAGGCGCATCCATCGATGCTCCCGCGATTATGAGTCTTCAGTGACAAGTCTGCAAGGAAGTCCAGACTCCCAAGCTATGTTTCGAGCTATGGCGCACGTCCAACGATCAAGTTAGGGCCCGTCTTCTCGTAGTGACTCTGCAAGACGTCCTGCCACAGCCACTAATACGGCAGCCTGGAAGCATTCGGCGTGGACTCCACCGGATTTCGGCTACCACTCCAGCCCTTTGCATCGGGCCTGAGGGCTTTGTGCTAAACCATCAGCTCCTATATCACCAGACCATACTCTACTGGCTCAATTGCTGTGCCCGGGTCAAGCACGACAAGCAGCCTTGCGATTGAGCCTGATCCGCACCGTCCGAGGATCGAGACACCGTGGGGTCTTTCTTGAAGCATCAACATTCTCCCACCTCATTATAGCCATAGGTGTCTGCATTCTGTGGCACTCACAGCTCTTGTACTGCTGATCAGCCAGACGTTGGTGGTCTTAAGTCTCTCGGAGCCCAGAATTATGTGAGATGTGGCACAGAGCATCGTATTCAACACCAACGGCTCCTCGTGCGATATTGAGCTGATGAAACCCACGATTCTGGTCAGCTTCGGAGTATGCACCTTCCACCGAGAAGTTTCAGGCAGTCAGTAGCTCTACGTCGAATTGCAGCAATGCAGCTCTTCGCTATGACTGACCCTGGCTGGGGTGAATCCTGAACTCCCACGATGCATTGCACAGCCGGCGAGCTCCTGACAGCATGCTGGCCCGAACAAGCTGCATCATTCATCTGCAGACTGCTCACGCTCGGCCAGACGCACAGTCTGTCTGTAGGCCCGGATGGTCCGCCATGGGTGTCGATGCCGACTCCCAAGATGACGGTTAAGATCACGAAAACCCTCGACGTTGGGTCCACGCATGAACGACCACATCATCTCCGGCAATCATGGCCCTAGCTCAAAACAGCCCGATGTTCGGACGTGATTGGTCGGTGAACTCGAGGCCTAAGTGACGATGAGAGATACTTCGGCAGACAAGATCCATCCATGAGCAGCAGCAAGAGGCAAGTGATGATGCAAAGACTGAAATCGCCGTTGGTGGTCCGGAAAGGCTTTGGATGCCTTCGCACTTGAAGTCGGTCGAAAAGGATGCTGCGGTTGGACGGAAAGTAGAGGCTAGTTCTTCAAAGACCCGAGAGCCTGCCCGAGTCTCGTACGCGGGCGACGTCAATCATTCACATGCGAGTGCGAGGTCCAAGCTTCGAACGCACTGACCGAACGCACTGACGTATCGCATCTCAGCCGACTTTCTTGACGATAAGAACACACTTCACTTCGCATTGTAGCTAGGTCTCGAACACAACAGCACCAGACATGGCGAACACACCGAGTCCCGAGCACGCTCCCCCATCGCTACCGCCAATGCGATTCGAGGGTGGCGATGTCATCATCAAGATATCTAGCGACCCGCGAGAGTGGCTTCTACTCCATGCGAGTGTGCTACGAGCTGCTTCGGACTACTTCAACAGCTTTCTGCAGCCTATTTGGGGTCGCCCGCCCATCATCACTGACGAGAAGGGCGAGCACAACATCGAGGTCTACAGCCTGGCGATGGTGATCGAGGACTACACCTACTTCCTCAAAGCAAATGTGCGTTCCATCTGCCACCATCCTGGGCTCATCCCGACTTCTGACAATGACAGGCTCAACCCTGCGATCACGGAGTCGGCTTAGATGTCAATCTCCTCGTCAACTCCGAGTACGACGACACTGATCTCTCTGCGGATCAGGTGTTCGAACAGCCCGATGCAACAAGCCCCCTCTACTTCAGAGTCATGTTCGCTCTTATTTACGACCTTCCAATCTCGCTCCAGCAGATATTCGCTGACAGGAAACCCTCGAGATACGTCGGCGAGCAAAAGCTGATAGCCGCTGTTCGATTCTTTAGCAACGTTGTCGCGCTCGCAAAATACCACAACTGCCTTGAAATGGTTGCACCTCGACTGAGTAAGATGCTCCTTCAAGAACCAGACATCTGGATGGCAATCTCGGACGCACCTGAAGGCTTTCTCATTCTGGCGAAGCATCTCAAATGCAAGCAGGTCTACATCGAGGCCCTACGACACGTCGCGTATAAGACAGACGTCGATGCGCTCAGGACAGACGTCGGTGCGTATGAGACGGACGCCGGTGAGCACAAGACACACGTCGAGCTCCTAGCCCAGCATGCCGGCATCTCAGAGTCCTACGCGGCCGAGATCCACAACTATGCTCAGTCCGTCAGGCGAGACTCGATTGCAGACGTCAAACAAGTGCTTCTCCAGCTAGGCTTGACCCATCTTGACGAACAATATGCAATGGCAGATCGACGCACCAGCTTTATCAATGCGCTCAGTCATCGTCTTTCGAAAGCCAAGAAAGACAAGCAGCGTCTGCGTGCAGAAGCACTCGCTCGTTACGTATTCGGACAGTAGGTAGCGCAACATTCTTAGCCAGAAGGTATCATACTCGTCAGACGCCATGGCCACGGCTACACCAAGGACAAGCCCCTCCCGTAAGTTCCCAATGACCCCCAGCCTGAAACATGCGCTAATACATAGACAGTCCTTTCGCCAGCGCCTGCACGGACCTTATGGGAGCCGGCGGACTGGAGGATCCCACCGCCATCTTCGGCCACCGAGTCGTCAAGCAGCACGCTGCCATCTCCGCCGACAACCCGAAGTCTGCTGCCACTTTGGCCGGCATGATTCACGAGAAACTTGTCGCGATTGCTCGCGATGCCCGTCTTGTGATTCAGAACCATTGCAAGCCCCGCGAAGAAGACGAGTACAAGGACCGGCAGCGCACAGGCTGGCCGGCCAAGTGCGGACTCTTCACCCATCGTGGCGAGTTCACGGCTTCTGGTCTACCTCATGACAGGGTCCCCTGGAGCGACGATGAGAGAGAAAGAGAGGCTGCAGGTGATCTCGCCGGAGTGAGTGGTAAGGACGACCGCACCACTCCCACTATCACCACTGTTGCCGCCTTGGATGCGTGGGTGGATCTGTTGGGACTGAACGACGGATCCCGGGACGATGAAGCAAAGGAACACTCGGCTGAATGCGAGAACTGCGGACACTGATGATTTCAGAGCTGCAAAACATAGGGATTGGCATTAGAGCTTTAGGCAGCACGACCTTCAAAAGTCTGGTGAGGAGTTGGTGCCATACCGATCCCGGCTCGCAGCTGTTGGAAAGATCGCATGCGAGCTTCGTTGTGAATACGAGGCAGATGGGAGAGAGTCGCAGACAGCCTCCACAAGAATGCTTTGAGCATACCACGATACTCCATGTAACCAAACAGAGTCGGCATGAGCATTTGCATTCGTCCCGGAGTGTCCTGTGCCTCGCTCTTTTCGCTGGACATAGCTCTACATATGTCGTGCTCGTCGGTGTTGTGCTGTCAGGCTTTCGAGCACTCATGCTCCAGTGGTCCCGACAGGGAGTCGTCTACTACGGTCGTCTTTGATGGCTAGTGGTCGTGGCGCAAATTCTTGTTTTGAGGTAGAACAGTATGGGCCCTTGACGGGCGTTCAGCTTACACTTCCAACGGGTATCGGGTGGTGTTTGTGTCCCGTTGAGTGCGAGATTCCCCGTCTGACTGTGGCAACATCGCCGTACATGTGCTCTCGAGATGCAGCATGACTTGCTTCCATAGTGTGGTATCACTACCCATGCCTGTTCATCTCTTTCACGCCTCGGCGGCCCTCTTTCTCTTCCTAGGTATCCTCGTCGCCGGCAACTCGATACAATTCAACACAGCAACTAATTCCACACACGTTAGCACATCTCCCAACAAGCCTCGACCCAAAGCATTCCTCAACTTACTCGCAGATAACGCAAACGTAATCGTCGGCAAGATCCACAGCCCATCAACAAGATACGCCACAGAGTCCGTCGTAACCATAATACTCATAAGTACGAGTCCCAGTCCGATCAAGATCATGAACAGCAACCTAGTCCAGAAGTACTGCGTATGTCGGCCTTTGTTGAGCATAGCTAGCACGGCACACATCATAACGAAGATGTCTGCCGCGATGAACAGGTGGCCGAAGACGAGGGAGAAGAGCTCGTGGGATTTGCTGATATTTTTGTAGGCGTCGTCGTACCAGTAATTCCGTGAGCGGAGGGAGACGTGGTCAGCTGCCAATCACGAAGGGAGTGTTTTCAGCTCTTGACTCACCAAAGGATACTCCGCAAAGTCCAGCCGCTCAGTGAAGTAGTCGATCGACTGTTCCTTGACTTCCGGCGTCTCCGGAGCGTAGAAGCCACCAATCTCGTAGATGGTATTGTACAGCACTCCCGTCAACCACCATATCGCATTGCCACCGGCCTAAGGATCATTCGTGCCATTCTGTATCGTCGGGATGCACGAAACGTTCAGCTGGGTGTAGTATCCAAGACCTGCGACCGTGCTGGCGAAGTCAGAAGCTCGCTGCAGTTTCTTGACCAGCAGACTATCCGCTGTAGCGTTCAACTCTCGAGCGGCAGCATGCCAGGTAGCGTCTGTCGGGTTGGCGGCCTGGACAAGCTGGCTCCGCGATTTGATAACTTCGTCAATCAGTTGCTCCTTGCGATTCGTGGCGGCCATCCAGGTGATACACTGCGAAGCACCTTCCACAGCAAGAACCAACGCCGTATGAAGCGGAAAGTGTAGAATAGACCAGATCTGCTGACGAATGGTGCCGAAGCGTTCCTCGTGGATCCAGTCGAAGTAGATCATGTACAGGAGGTACAGGTTCAGCACTGCACAGGATATGACGACCGCGACAGAGCCTTTGAAGGAGAAAGTCGAACCCGCGTAGACGACGTACTGGCATGCTTTGGCTGTTGCGATAGCGCCCTCTCCTAGGATGATTAGTGTGAGGAGAGACATGCGCTCGATCAAATGCGTGCCGTCGAAGCTGATGTTGCGCCAGTAGCAGGATGTGGCTGTAACTACGAGTGTTTCGGTGACTGCGAAAGTATACCTGATGGAGCAATGTCAGCGGATGTAGACGAGATAGTACTCTGTCATTCCTGCCAGATGATGTAGGGGCGGTTCTTTCCATTCTCGTCGAGCTGCAGCGTCCAAAACGTCCCCAGATACACCATCGCCGCCACAAAGTAGACAGCTGCGATCACTGCCAGTGCAGACCTGGCACGCCGGAAATCTTCCGCATACCACAACGTCTGCAGGTATTGAACCACAAAGACCAGCCGGCTGATGCAAAGCACAATGGTCAACGCTCGGAGATAGATCATGGCAGTATTGACTTCTCCGTCATTCTCTCCAGTCGCTTGTTCTCCGAGACGAAAGTTCGGCGTACAGATGGCAAACCCCATCATGACCAAGAACTGTACCGCTGTGCACACTCTTTCGAAGACACTGCCCATGGCGAAGCGAACGTCGTACATGCCGACTTGGTACCATGTGAGCTATAGAATGCCGAAGAAGCCAACATACTGCTTGAGCCTGTCGCCATCGTTGATCTCGTGGATGTATGTGCAGACTGTCAAGTTGGCCACTAAGAAGAGATCCTAGAAAAGCTCCAAGTCGGTCGCTTTCGTGAAACGTCGGACGTCTGGACAACGGATGCAGGTGTTGTATCTGCATGGTGAGTCGCAAAGTGGCTTGCTGTCGTCGTGCTCGTGCGGGCTCTCATCGTGACGTGTGGGCTGGTAATCTTTGCGTGCTTGGACCGGGCTCTTGATGAGCGGGAGGTAGCTCTGTTTGACTTCCAGCATTTTGTAGAAGGTCCAGCACCAACCGTCTCGGCTTTTTGTGATGGCTCAAGCCCGGCGAGGCGAATACTCGGGACATGTCTTCGTTATCAGCCATGTGCTGCTGGCGCTGGGGCTGAATCACGCACAGATCTCCCATGATGTGCGGTATGCGAGCGGCCAGCACATTCGCATGGCCGTTGCAGTGTAGATCCAGAGGTGAACTTCGTTCCTAAGCGGTCAACATGCGCCACCCATGCCGCTTCTTAATGTACCGTAATCACCCTCGAACTTTGTTACTCCGCGCCTTGCACAGCAAAGACCCTGAGGGATCCCTTTGCACCTTCTCTCGGTCAAAGTTTTTCGAAAGTCAGCTTGTCCCCTGCCAGCTGCTTCCTCACATGATACGTCAACGACAGGCACATGGGGGTCGCACGGACTGTGACGAACATGAACTTACACCTCGAACAGGTATAGTAAGGCTGAAGATGCTGGTCGCAGAAGAAGACTCTTTTGTGCACGAGTTTGCAAAGGGATGGCGTGTTGCCGAATGCGCAAACAGGATTGGAAGTCTGATGTACACTGCCATCATAAGGTTGCATATAGCTGCTTGAATCGACAGGTGGATGGAAAAGAACCAATCTGGTCGTCCCACCTGCCCTGTCTAGCTCAGAAACACATCTCTTTATAGTTTGCGGCCTTGCACCCTTTCTCCATAGCGTGGGATGACTAGCGGGGTGTATTGTTCTACTCATAAAAGAGTCAGTATAGCCTAGTAACGTAAGATAATAATTATAGGATTGAAATAAGGGATCTAGGGTATTAGGTTTTAATAAGTATTAGATAAAAAAATTTAGTAACTAATCTAGAGTATCTACTTACCTAATATATATACTAAATAGATACTCATGTTAAATTTTAGAGTTTTTTATAGCTTATAAACCACTATCCTTTATTTTGAATCGAGATACTCTAGTTTTATATTTATAAGTAGGAGTTAAATACTTAGAGTTACTATATATATTATCTTTATCCATAAAGTTACCTTATTTCTTAGTAGAATATAATAGACCTTAGATAGTACCTTCAGGATAACCTATTTACTATAACTACTAAGAAAATTGAGTACCTTTATCTATCCATTTTTAATAACTTCTATCTCTATACTAAGGCTAGGGTAGTTAAACTAGACCTCTAGAAATATATAGAGAGAATCGTAAGTATATAACCACGGAAATGGACGTTAATCTACTGCCTAAACTATTTAACTTAGAGTATAGGTATCTACCTAATACTCTACTCTTAGATACTTCTAAAGAAGTATAAGTTAGAGGTATTATACTAGAGAAAATAGAGTATATAACTACTATACCGCTATAATAAAGGAGCTCTGAAGGATATATAAGAGCTTTATAACTTAAAAGACATCTCTTAAATTATACTTTCAATTAATGGTTACTGCTATATATATTAATAACCTTATTACTAAGAATAATAAGCTATTAACCTAGTAGAAGTAGCTTAAGTAGAAATGTAAGCCTAAAGCAGAGAATAGAAGGCTTCTCTTATAACCTTAGTATAATAAGCTAATCACGGACTCTAAGAGTAAAAGCCTAGTTCTTAGTAAAGTAGCTTAAATACTACTAAAGACTTACTTATAGAGACTACCTACTTATCTTATTTATAAAGGATAACTTCTACTATATAATTAAGGCTACTATAGATATTATTAGGGAAAGAATTACCGCTAAACTTAGTACTATTCTTAGAGACATAGTTTAAAGGTATCTAAGATTCTTAGAACGTAACCTAGCTAAGTATAGAGGGAACGCTACCCTTAATAAGGTATTAGTTAATACTATACTTAGAGAGACCAATAACTCTAAAAGCGCTAGTAATAGTTGTCGCGATCCGACTTGAGGCCACGTACGCTAAGAATCAGGTGACTGATTAGCCACCTGTAGCCTCTTCAAGAGCAACACTTGTCCATTTTAGATAGACACATGCAATACACAACCTGCTTTTGAAACACCCTATATAAGCCCGTACAATAACTTCCCACACTTCTAACGTGATAATAGTAAGCTATAGCGGACCTATACTAATATAACTAGAAAAAACCTTTACTATATATACTACTCTTAGAAGTATAAAATAGTCAACTTAATTATCTAATATACCTAGAAGAATATAGAAAGTACCGAAAAGAAGTAAATAAACTATAAAGTAGTACTAAATATTTCTATAAAATAATCTAAAGTATAGTATCTAGATTTAGAGATATATAAGTAGTAAAGACCCTTACTAGTATTCTAACTAGTACTATATCCCAATAATAGACCTTTAAGAATACTACTAAAGATAAGAATATCTAAGGTACTATTACTAAAGTAATATTAAAGATTTATTAGTTAGCTAAATCTTCGCTTAAGGTCTAAGAAGCTTCTCTTATATAAAGATTAGAGGGTATAAGATACCCTTAAGAGATACTTTTCTTTATTATATTTACCTTCCCCGTATATAAGCCGAGATACTAGAATACCCTTACTAAAGTAGATTAACTTAATAATACTCCTCGGTTTGGGGACAAGAGGTACTTTAAAGCCTATAAGAATATTAAAACTTTATTTAATTCTTATATAGCTCTAGAAGTAGGAAAAGCTTTTATCAGAGTACTATAGAAATTTTCTATCTTCTATCTGAACCCTCCTTCTTAAAGCTTAAACTATTATAAGCTAATTACTATTACCTTGAATTTAGACTATTAGATATCTTTATGATCCTTTAAATACTAAATAAAGTTAGATAACTACTTCCTACCTATAAGACTAAGGTATATAGCTAGTACTTAGATAGTAGAAGATAACTTATATAAGTATCCTTATATATATACGACGTTAATAATGTCTAATAGAGACTTACTACTACTATAACCTATTACCTCTAGGACGTATAAAAGCTAGAAGTCTAAGAACTTCTAGAAGACCTTAAAATAGAGTAGCCAGATCTATAAGTTTGTTAATAAGACTCTTCTTACTATCTCTAAGAGTAATATCCTCTATAAAGTAGAGTTTATAGACGTCTAGAAGTCGAACTAGAAGTATATACATACTTTAAAAATCATTACTTCACTCTTAAAGACTTTAAACACCCTAAATAATAATAATAAAGGATTAGTATAAGAGTACTTATACAGTATATAAAAAGAGTAGAGCTAGTGAAGAGGCTCTAAATAATACTACATATTATATCCTAAACCGCCTTTATAGAATCTATAAGGTTATTAGATGCTCTATATTACCCTTAAAGAAGTATACTAGGAATAGTAATAATAAGTTTACTAATAACCTCTCTAAGAAGAGGAGAAGCTTAATAAATAAGAAGGAGATTAAGGATCTAATTAAGAAGATTAAGAGTAAGCTAGAGGAGGCTACTACTATCCGAAAGAGTATTGGTAAAGAAATTAGAGTTATAAAGTACCTTACTTTAAAGCTCTAATAGGATATATTAAAAGATAGTACAACTTAGTAGCGTAAAATAATAATTATATAGTTAAGATAAGGGTTATCGAGTATAAGATTTTATAAGTATTAGAAGAAGAGATTAAAATAGCTAATTTCAAGTATCTACTTATCCTATATAAATACTAGATAGATCTAACCCTTATTACCTTATACTTATAATTAGGATTTCCTAGTCTTATACTACTATAAGATGTTTTATATATATATAGATAGTATCTTTAGTACTAACTCGCCTTATAGATAGTTAGCTGTATAAACTAGGTAAAGAAACGGTATTTCTATTATATCTTAAGAATTAGCTACCTCTAGTACGGATGACTATTAGTAATATATATATAATAACTTAAAATGGTAATAGTAGTACCGGATAAGACTCGGTATAATACTTAATTAAGATAAATTATAATGGAGTAAGGGTAGAAATATACTATATATTACGTTATAATTGATTATAGAATATAAATGTACTTAGGTAGTACTAGATAGGCTATTAAGTAGAATTTGGATATAGTTTTAAAACCGCTATACTTTATATAAGCTTACTTAAGCGTTAATTACCATAAGCTTTATTAAGTATCTGAATAATGCTAAATACGACTCTAATATTAACACTAATAGTAAAGAATATAGTACTAAAGAGTAGGTAGAAGTAATACAAGATTAAAAAATATTATTAGATAAGAAGGTATTATGATATATTAAGATAGAGCGTAAGATAGAAGAAGCTACTACTACTTAGCTACTCTCTAATAAAGTTACTACTACGATGTTAATAGTTACTAATTAAGCTACTATAGCTAAACTAACTACTAAAGATAATATTACGAGTAAATATCCTAGTAATCTTTGTCCGCTACTATAGAGTAGTTATTCTATCTACTAGGATAAGCCTACTACTTAGGACTTTTTCTATTAGTAGACTAGGAAGTATAGATATATAGTATTATAGCGTAACTATAACTATAATAAGTAGATCTATCCGTAGCGTCTAGAGTATAGTTAGTATAGTTAATAAAAGAAGTATAAGAATACTAGATATATTTATAGTAGAGGCTTTATATATATTAAATATTAAGTATAGGTATAAATTACGTAGCTCTAGAAGTCGAAGATTTATATAATAAAGAAGGCGGGAAAGAGGAGGGGTTTTTACTAACGCGGTTTCCCCTCTATATGTACAAAAACAAGATAGTATAGCTATATAGGCCAGAGGGCACTACAATAGCTTAATAAAATATCTATCTATCTATCTATATAATAAAGAAGGACCTGATAGAATAGCGTATATCTACGTATAGTATCGCCGGTATTAGTATAGATATACTTCAGGGGAAGGAAAGATATCCTAGGATTTACTAATCTAGAGACCGGTAAATCCTATTATATACTCTAGTTGCGTAACTCTTAATCTCCTACTCCTTAACCTAATAACCTATAATTCTTAATTTTAGAAATAATCCTACTATTACTACTACTATCTTAGACTCTACTAATTTATTCTACTAGTGAATAGTAAGGTATTATATATATAATTATCAGAACTATAGTACTAAAGAGCCTAGCGCTTTACTATCTACTATAATTACTATAGAGCCGAGGCTATTAACTATATTATCTAGAAGAGTTCCTTAACTAATAGTAGCTATAGTCTATTAGTAGACGCTTGCGTCGCTATATAAGTATACTAACTACAACTAGTATCATTATACTATATCCTCTTATTTAGAAGATATAGTAGTAGAAGATGGATAGCTTAAAATATTAATATTTACTATCTACGCTATAGTAGTACCTGTTACTAGCTTTACAATATTTAAAGCTATTTACTCTTATATTCTCTATTACTTAACTTTACTAATTACTATACTAATAGGGCTTTAGACTATAAAGACCTACTAGGGATATAGAGACTTTAGTATTAAGGCCAAACTAACTATATACTATTAGATCATAAGTATAGCTATAGTAAGGAATAAGGCTATCTTATAGTAGATTGTCACCGTACCGGCGCACATTCACTTGAACCCGCGGGCACGTGCCTAGACTCTGCGCCCGCTGACTAATCCGACTAGCGGCTTGGCGCCCGTATATAACTCTTACGCCCTCCGCGCCTCTCTTAGATAGAACATCTATTCGACTTGTACCTTACCCAACCATGTGCTTATACCTGCTTATGACATAGATAAGTCTTATAACTAAGACTAATAAGTAAAAGAGTAGGGATAATTAGGTCTTTCTAATAGTTAATATCTTACTATTAGTATTAAAAAGAGGAACTAGATAGCCCGGTTATATACTAAGCCGCTATAATCTACTATAGTAGTATCTAGAGCCTATGTAGTACCTAGTACTAGCTATATAGTAAGCTTAGAGTAGGTATATTATACTATTATAGTATAGAATTATTACTACCTAAGCCTATATTTCTAGCTCAGCGCTAGGTTTATACTTAGAAGTTATAATAGAAATTAAAAGCTCTACTAATATAGCTCTAGAATACGTCACTTATACTATAGCCAACCATAATACTATACTATAGTAGTATATTCTTATAAAATATAATTGCTTATATACATAATATACTGCCTCGAGTAAGTTAAGCTCTGTATTATATAGATAAAGCATATATACTAATTTATATAAGCTAGTAATACTGTATATTAATATTAGCTTACTATAGGAGCTTACTATACTAATAATACCTAGGATTATAATGTAATCTAAACGTAGAAATAAGGTGGAGATAGTAAATCTCTATTACTTATACTAATTATAGTATAGAATAGAGAAATATAGTTCTAAGGTTTAGGTACCTAGTCGATAGTATTATTATATCTAGTCGACAGCATTATTATACCTAGTCGTTACTATTTAGCCGCATATAGTTAGTACTATATAGTCTATCGACTAACCCCTACCGTAATCTTTGCGCTAATCTAGCTAATCCTTGTTACTCTCTTATGACCTCTATAGTACCTGGTAGCGTTGGAGTCATAAGTGCCTTTAGTTACTGCGCTCGGAACACATACCTATTCGCTACAATCCTGGATTTGGCTGGGATATCCCGCAACGCTTGTGACTTCAACGCTTCCACACGCTGTAAAGAGTATCCCACGCGGTCTTACATTAACAGGCGCCCCATCAAGCACTCCGCTGGCCTTTGTTCACACTTCTGCTGTTCGTCATGACGCGCAAGAATGTGCGAGTGCGTTGGAACAGAGGAGAGGGCGCGAGATCCGAGACGACCGGAACCTTAGACACGTCCAGCTGCACCAACACTGAGTTGACCGAAACATTTACGCGCGAAGATCCTGTCATCTCCAAGGTCGCGGCGGAGTTCGCTGGCGCCATCAGGAATGTCTACGCCGAAGAAAGGAGAGGCATCTCCGAGATGGAGGCCCACCGTCGACTGATCGCTTTCCGCGATATGCATCGCTACGACCCCAACTTGCCAGATGCCGCCTTCGATGCCATCAACGATGCCACTCAAAGACATGACCACAAGAGCGAAGCTGTCCTCATCCGTGAGCTTGTCGAAGATTCACCTTACCCCGAGGTACGTGCGTCGATCCGCGCCATTACTTGTTCCTGTATTGACCTGTAACGGAAGGTCCGTGCTGTCGTCCGCAACGACGATATAGATGTTCCGGTCAGCACTATCCGTGCCTGGACCATTGGCTTGTTCATGACCACGGTCGTGTCCATCTTTAATGCGTTGTTCACCCTCCGGTATCCCAATATCTGGATACCTACCAATGTGGTCCAGCTCCTGGCATACCCTCTTGGAGCCGGCTGGGCGGCGCTCATGCCATGTCGCGACATCTCTCTGTTCGGTATCAAGGCGCATCTCAATCCTGGTCCTTTCAACGTAAAGGAGCACGTCCTTATTGTGGTCATGGCCAATGCTGCCGTCGGTGGTGGGGCTGGCTACTTCGTTGACACTGTCGTCTCGATCCAGAAATTCTACAAAATCTCGGGCTTCGGCTGGGGGTTCAACATTCTTTTCGCACTGTCGACGCAATGTGCTGGATTTGGTCTCGCCGGTCTTGTCCGCAGGTGGGTTGTCGAGCCGGCTCCTATGATATGGCCTTCGGCTCTGGCCAGCGTGGCTATCATTAACGCTCTCCACGAACACATTGGCAGCGAGCCTGAGTATAAAAACGACTGGAGCATTGCGCGTTACAAGTGGCTCTTGTACGTGATAGCTGCCATGTTTATCTGGTCTTGGCTGCCTAATTTCATATTCCCGGCCTTGAGCTATTTCGCTTGGGTGACCTGGATTAAGCCCAACAGCGTCCTTGTCAACCAACTCTTTGGCCAGACGACTGGTATCTCTCTGGGATTTCCGTTTACTGGTTTCACACTCGACTGGGCTCAGATAAACAGCTGCTATGACAGTCCCTTGATAGCACCGTGGCACGCGAGCGCCAACATTCTGGTCGGCGTTATCGCTATCACGTGGGTCATCGTGCCAGCTTTCCACTACACTAACACCTGGTACGCCAACTACCTGCCTATCAGTCAAAATGGTATCACCGACAACACGGGGTCGCCATATAACATCTCCCGAATCCTCACCCCGGAGCATGTAGTGGACCCCGTCGAATACGAGAAGTACTCGCCACTTTTCCTGTCCACTCAGTTCGCTGTGACGTACGGTGTATCCTTTGCTGCAGTCTCTGCCTTGGCCTCCCACACTATCCTCTACCACAGCAAAGAGATCTGGGAAAGATGGAGAAGCTCGAGTAGCGAACGAGACGATATCCACATGAAGATCGTGCGCAGATACAAGATCGTACCGACGTGGTGGTATGTGGTATTGCTAGCAATCACAACCGCCTTCGCCTTCGCCGCAGCATGCGCATTCCCGACAGGAATGACCGCCTCCTTAGTACTCCTCAGTCTCGTCATCGCATCCGCCTTGACTATCCCTGCTGGCGTGATCCAAGCTACGACTAGCACCCCGCTCGGCCTGAACGTCTTCACCGAGCTCATTATCGGGTACATCCAACCTGGTCACCCTATCGCCATGATGTTGTTCAAGACGTTCGGATACATCACTATGACTCAGGCGCTCTCCTTCTGCCAGGACCTAAAGCTCGGACAGTACATGCACGTCCCTCAACGCTCATTGTTCACAGCCCAGCTCATCGCGACGGCATGGTCGTGCTTCTGCCAGTTGGGCATTGTTCAGTGGGCACTCGGCGCTATTAGCAATATCTGCACGGCCGAAGCAGCGGCCCACTTCACCTGCAATAACATCATGACGTTCTACAACGCTTCGGTCATATGGGGTGCTATTGGACCCAAACACCTATTCTCCGGCACAGCCATCTACAAAGATCTCAATTGGTTCTGGCTCCTCGGTTTCGTCCTCCCCATCATCATCTACGGCGTTGGCCGCGCATTCCCCAAAGTGTCCATGTTGAGGAGAGTCAATATACCTCTCGTGTTCACAGCCGTGAAGTACATACCGCCTTATAACGCGATGAATGTTGTAAGTTCCTACACTCCGTCATGAAGCCCAACGCCGGCCCCACTCCCCCTTCTCCTCAAAACACCAACTGACCTTTGCCGTCACATTGTAGCTCGCCTACTGCCTCGTCAGCTTCATCTTCCAGAAACACATCTACACCCGCGCGCGCGGCTGGTGGATGGAGTACAATTACGTCACGTCCGCGGGCATGGACATTGGATTGGCGATTTGTGCTATTATGATGTTCTTCTGTGTACAGCTGCCGGGTGTGAGCATGGCTCCCTGGTGGGGCACGAAGGTAATTGAGACGGGTGATTACAATGGGACTGCTAGAAGGGATACACTGTCTAGGGGCGAGACGTTTGGACCGGCGGTTTGGAAGTGGTAGGATTTTAGGTATAGTTATGTAGGAGTAGGACGCTTGAAATGTACTATAGCTCGTGACCGTACTATAGTGTCGCGAAGTGACGAACTGAGCGTACGATATTAAACCTCGATATATTAGAAGTTAGTCCTGTAATATATACTCGCGGGTTTCGACCCGTAATACGTAATTTATAAATTAGTATATCTTCGTCGTTATTCTAGGTATAGCTTAGCGCTTTTAATATCGAACTATTTAATAATATTTTCTAATAACTGAATTAACGTAAAGCACTAGTGAGCTAGAAACACTAGTGAGCTAGGAATTTTGTCTTAGCACGACTAACTTCTTGATTATCGTACTATGTCTTAACAACACAATATACAATCGTCTAATAAAGAAGGTAGAATTGCTCTTGCCCTCTCTACCTATCGTTAGGGCCAATTTCCGAGTCTCCTACGCGTAGCTATAGCATATTACGTACCTTGTTCGACGCTAACTAGCCGGTACTACGGAATTACTCCTCGCGTCGATACTCGCCCTATCTAGTACAAACTTACGTTAACCGAAGAATAGACGATTGTTCGATATATCCTCGACCTCGATTCGCGAGGATTCGCGCCTACCCTTAGCAAGGTAGTAGATATAGCGGACAAGCTACTCGGTGAACGCGACGCGGATCCAGTAGGTAATAACTAGGTAGAGAGATTCGTTTCGCGCTCTACCGAGCTTAGAACGGCCTTCAACCGAGCGAAGGACCGTTAGAGAATACTCTAGGAAGATCTAGAAGTTATAAGCGCCTAGTTCAAGCTTATATAAGAGACGATTATGTTAAGATGTAGCATCTTGAAGGGAGTCAACAATTAGGAAGTGATCTAGTAGCCTAAGACATCTACGATGACTTAGCTTATAGGGAGATACCTTCTCTCCCCTTTAGCTTAGATAGACATCTAACACAATCAACACATTAGTTCCTGATATATTACTATATGCTCGTGCTATTAGTCAGTTAAAGATCAATCTCTTACTCTACTCCGCTACTATCTACCCGTACCTATTCAATAGATTATAAGCCCGGGTCTGTGTAGGAATAAGAGCAACCTATATTAGTATAGGTTACTTGTATCCCTTACTATCGTAGTAGAAAACATCTAGGAATCAGAAGTCTACCCCGTCTATCCTATCAAGGAGCTTAGTTCGATATTAAGTAATAGGTAACCTAGACAAGGACTCTATACGGCTTACTTAAAGCCAATACCTTGAAGATACTCTATAGGCAGAACTGTATCGAGATACTATTAAGAAGGATTTCAAGTAAGTCATTTGAAGCTCTACTAGGAGAGACAGACCTATGTCCTAGCCCCGAGACCTCACACCGCTCCTTCTTTACTTTACTAAGTAGGCCTTAGTATCCACACATACGAACTTTCCCATTCTATACCAGAAGCCTTAGCAGGATCTGAGCCACCACTTTGGAACATACACACCTTGTTTCATTACATCCAATCTATTATGGATTCATACCAAGAGAAGACAGAGGAGAAGGGAGGCAAAATCCCAATTTTTGGGAGGGACAATTAGAAGAGATGGTTCAACCTTCAGAGATACAAGATGGAGAGCTAATCAGTATTCTTTGCAATTAATGACCTAACTAATAGAAGTGTCTTTTGACAACATCAAGGGCAAGACTCTGAAACTCTAAGAAGAGGCTACAACCAAAGAGATCCTCAATACGCTAACATAGACAAGACACAATGCAGTGTGCAACTTCAGTATCCTTAGTAGGATCATAGAAGAAGGTGAATTTGAGCTTGAGGGCTCATGTGAATCTAGAAGAGCTGCTGAGAAGTGGGTGTATCTCTGGAACAAGTATAGCCAGGTGCTACCAACCTATGCACATGAGCTCACAAAGCAATTTGTGACCTTTGAGATGAGTGAAGAGTTCACCATCAGATCTGCATAGACACACCTGGTTTCTCTTGGAAAAAAGATTGCTAATGTTGACCTAGAGGGTCAGCATTACAGGAAAGCTGAGGTGAGGATGACCTAGCTCTTAAGCTCACTGCCACCTGACTACTATATAGCTAGGGATACCATCATGGCTCAGCCAAAGATGGATCATGAAAGGACCTTAAAGATCCTTGAAGCTCAAGAGGCCAGGTTGGATCCCTCTAAGGCTGAGTATGGCATGGCAGCCACCTGGGTCAAGCCCTCAGGTCTAGCAAGACCACTCTCCTGCCTTCTCTATGAGAAGGATCATCTGATCAAGGACTGCCCTAGTCTGCCTGAGGCAAGAAAGGTCCTTAGATCTTATTCCTAACCACCATCTTCCTAGAATACAACACATATTAAGAAGAAGAGAACTCCACCACCCACTTCAAGGAGGACACCAAGAGAGAAGTCCTCTATAGAAGAACTTAAGAAAATGGTGAAGAAACTCAGCTCTGACATGCTGTCACTCTAGAAGAACCAGGCCCAGTCTTATACCTCTAAAGCAAAGAAGACTGGAAAAGGTTTTTCCGCCCAGGAGTCACGTGACTCATGCAGCTCATTCCCAGAGACAATGTCTGATAATGATGAGTATGATGAAGTGGCTCACTCAACTGCAGAAGTCTAAGGCAAGTTCCCCTCGTTAGAGTGGTTACTTGACTCCTATGCTTCATCCTATATAACTGACCAAAGCTGCCTCTTTAGATCTATGACTCCCTTGACAAGGAAGAAATGGATCAAAGTAGGAGGTGGGTTTTTATTGGCCACTCATATTGGGAATGTAGAGATGAGTGCGAGAGCTGGCAGAAAAGTTGTTTTGGAAGATGTCCTGCTTGTACCTAAGCTAGGAGTGAACCTGGTTTCATGGAACCAGTTTAGCAAGCAGTTTAGTGTGCAACCTCCATCATTTTCTCTTGTTTCCCCGTCTGGTGAGACTGTTGTCCAGACAAAGCTCCTTAGGGGGGTTCCATTCATTGATGAGATTTCTCCTCTCCTACAAGAACGGGCACATTACTCATCATGTGTACCACCAATGGAGAATGCCTTTGTGACTGCTTAATCAGAGACCGACCTGAAGCAGTGGGAGCTTTGGCATAGAAGATTTGCACACTTTAGGAAGAATTTGCTCCAGAATCTTCACAAGGTAACAGACTTAAAAGAACCCATTCCTATCCCTAAGGATGGCTTTCACCAGTGCAGAGTATGTTCAATAGCAAAGATGAAGAAGTACAAAGGCAAAGTTATAGAGAGAAGACCTGAAAGACTTGCCCTTGTATCTATTGACATATGTGGCCCACTACCAATCTCAAGACTAGGATTCAAATACTAGCTTGAGATTGTTGACAACTTCTCTAGGAAGAAGTGGACCTTTCCTCTTAGGAAAAGAGAAGATGCTCCAGTTGCTCTCTAGAACTGGAGGATCAAAGCAGAGAGGAAATCATCAGCGCAGCTGAAAGCAGTAAGACTTGACAATGCAAAAGAACTTATTGCATTAGTGAAGCAGTGGGAGAAGGATTTGGGGATTGGGCTCGAGCCGACTGAGGCATACAACTCTCTACAGAATGGACCAGTTGAGAGGTCAATACAAACCTCAGAGGACTCTATAAGGGCAATGCTTGAAGAGGCTAAAATGCCGGTTGAATTTTGGCCTGAAGCACTAGAGGCCCAAACTTATATGAAAAACAAACTGCCAAATGGCCCAGATTACGATAGGTTCAAGGTTTCACTAGATGAGGCTTTTGATGGTATCAAACCGACCATCAACCATTCAAAAGTTTGGGGATGCAAAGCTGTTATCTATATGGACACAAGATCCCAACCTCAATGGGCAAGAAGTGACAAGCTAATGAATAGGGGTAAAGAAGCAGTGTTTAGGGTTAGGGTTAGGGTTAGGGTTAGGGTTAGGGTTAGG